>NW_026893036.1:7500-12500 GCF_033815535.1 Pezoporus flaviventris
TCTTCGGAGCTTGCTCTCGGCTGCCCAGCTGCACAGTGAGTAGAGCACGAACAGTTGCCGTCTGCTCCCACAATCGAAGAGCCAGGAGGGAAAGCTGGTGAAAGCTTAGGGTTAGGGATAGGGTTAGGGTTAGGGTTAGGGTTAGGGGTTAGGGTTAGGGGTTAGGGTTAGGGTTAGGGTTAGGGGTTAGGGTTAGGGTTAGGGTTATGGTTAGGTTTAGGGTTAGGGTTAGGGTTAGGGGTAGGGTTAGGGTTAGGGTTAGGGTTAGGGTTAGGTTTAGAGTTAGGGTTAGGGTTAGGGGTAGGGTTAGGGTTAGCGTTAGGGTTGGGTTAGGGTTAGGGTTAGGGGTTAGGGTTAGGGTTGCCCTCTGCTCCCACAGTCGAAGAGCCAGGAGGGAAAGCATGTGCGGGGCATCTTCAGCACACAGTCAGCTTTGCAATGCTGTCACCATTATTGCTGTCACTCCTCGGTTTCATACCTAAAAGTACATTTGAATGCAACCTCTCCAAAGCTGCTTCTCAGCTGCCCAGAAGCTCAGCGATTAGTGCACGAACGTCTGGCCTCTGCTCCCAGCGCCGAAGAGCCAGGAGGGAAAGCATGTGCTGGGCATCTTCAGCACACAGTCAGCTTTGCAACGGTGTCACCATCATTGCTGTCGCTCCTCAGTGTCATACCTAAAGGTCCATTTGAATGCACCCTCTTCAGAGCTTGCTCTCGGCTGCCCAGCAGCACAGTGAGTAGAGCACGAACAGTTGCCGTCTGCTCCCACAATCGAAGAGCCAGGAGGGAAAGCTGGTGCTCTGAATCTTCTGCACACAGTCAGCTTTGCAACAGTGCCTCCATCATTGCTGTCGCTCCTCACTTTCATACCGAGAAGTTCATTTGAATCCAACTTCTCTGCTCGTTGCTCTTGGCTGCCCAGCAGCACAGTCAGTAGAGCACGAACGTCTGGCCTCTGCTCTCAGAGCCGAAGAGCCAGGAGGGAAAGCATGTGCTGGGCATCTTCAGCACACAGTCAGCTTTGCAACGGTGTCACCATCATTGCTGTCGCTCCTCGCTTTCATACCGAAAGGTCCATTTGAAAGCGCCCTCTTCGGAGCTTGCTCTCGGCTGCCCAGCAGCACAGTGAGTAGAGCACGAACGGTTGCCGTCTGCTCCCACAGTCGAAGAGCCAGGAGGGAAAGCATGTGCTGGGCATCTTCAGCACACAGTCAGCTTTGCAACGGTGTCACCATCATTGCTGTCGCTCCTCAGTGTCATACCTAAAGGTCCATTTGAATGCACCCTCTTCAGAGCTTGCTCTCGGCTGCCCAGCAGCACAGTGAGTAGAGCACGAACAGTTGCCGTCTGCTCCCACAATCGAAGAGCCAGGAGGGAAAGCTGGTGCTCTGAATCTTCTGCACACAGTCAGCTTTGCAACAGTGCCTCCATCATTGCTGTCGCTCCTCACTTTCATACCGAGAAGTTCATTTGAATCCTACTTCTCTGCTCGTTGCTCTTGGCTGCCCAGCAGCACAGTCAGTAGAGCACGAACGTCTGGCCTCTGCTCTCAGAGCCGAAGAGCCAGGAGGGAAAGCATGTGCTGGGCATCTTCAGCACACAGTCAGCTTTGCAACGGTGTCACCATCATTGCTGTCGCTCCTCGCTTTCATACCTAAAGGTCCATTTGAATGCACCCTCTCCGGAGCTTGCTCTCGGCTGCCCAGCAGCACAGTGAGTAGAGCACGAACGGTTGCCGTCTGCTCCCACAGTCGAAGAGCCAGGAGGGAAAGCATGTGCTGGGCATCTTTAGCACACAGTTAGCTTTGCAACGGTGTCACCATCATTGCTGTCGCTCCTCGCTTTCATACCTAAAAGTCCACTCGAATGCAACCTCTACGGAGCTTGCTCTGAGCTGCCAAGTAGCACAGCGATTAGAGTACGAACGTCTGGTCTCTGCTCCCAGAGCCGAAGAGCCAGGAGGGAAAGCATGTGCTGGGCATCTTCAGCACACAGTCAGCTTTGCAACAGTGTCACCATCATTGCTGTCGCTCCTCGCTTTCATACTTAAAAGTCCATTTGAGTGCAACCTCTCCGAAGCTTGTTCTCGGCTGCCCAGGGGCAGAACGATTAGTGCACGAACGTCTGGCCTCTGCTCTCAGAGCCGAAGAGCCAGGAGGGAAAGCATGTGCTGGGCATCTTCAGCACACAGTCAGCTTTGCAACGGTGTCACCATCATTGCTGTCGCTCCTCGCTTTCATACCTAAAGGTCCATTTGAATGCACCCTCTTCGGAGCTTGCTCTCGGCTGCCCAGCTGCACAGTGAGTAGAGCACGAACAGTTGCCGTCTGCTCCCACAATCGAAGAGCCAGGAGGGAAAACTGGTGAAAGCTTAGGGTTAGGGTTAGGGTTAGGGTTAGGGTTAGGGTTAGGGGTTAGGGTTAGGGGTTAGGGTTAGGGTTAGGGTTAGGGTTAGGGTTAGGGGTTAGGGTTAGGGTTAGGGTTATGGTTAGGTTTAGGGTTAGGGTTAGGGTTAGGGGTAGGGTTAGGGTTAGGGTTAGGGTTAGGGTTAGCTTTAGGGTTAGGGTTAGGGTTAGGGTTAGTGTTGCCGTCTGCTCCCACAGTCGAAGAGCCAGGAGGGAAAGCATGTGCGGGGCATCTTCAGCACACAGTCAGCTTTGCAATGCTGTCACCATTATTGCTGTCACTCCTCGGTTTCATACCTAAAAGTACATTTGAATGCAACCGCTCCAAAGCTGCTTCTCAGCTGCCCAGAAGCTCAGCGATTAGTGCACGAACGTCTGGCCTCTGCTCCCAGCGCCGAAGAGCCAGGAGGGAAAGCATGTGCTGGGCATCTTCAGCACACAGTCAGCTTTGCAACGGTGTCACCATCATTGCTGTCGCTCCTCGCTTTCATACCTAAAGGTCCATTTGAATGCACCCTCTTCGGAGCTTGCTCTCGGCTGCCCAGCTGCACAGTGAGTAGAGCACGAACAGTTGCCGTCTGCTCCCACAATCGAAGAGCCAGGAGGGAAAGCTGGTGAAAGCTTAGGGTTAGGGTTAGGGTTAGGGTTAGGGTTAGGGTTAGGGGTTAGGGTTAGGGGTTAGGGTTAGGGTTAGGGTTAGGGTTAGGGTTAGGGTTAGGGGTTAGGGTTAGGGTTAGGGTTATGGTTAGGTTTAGGGTTAGGGTTAGGGTTAGGGGTAGGGTTAGGGTTAGGGTTAGGGTTAGGGTTAGCTTTAGGGTTAGGGTTAGGGTTAGGGTTAGTGTTGCCGTCTGCTCCCACAGTCGAAGAGCCAGGAGGGAAAGCATGTGCGGGGCATCTTCAGCACACAGTCAGCTTTGCAATGCTGTCACCATTATTGCTGTCACTCCTCGGTTTCATACCTAAAAGTACATTTGAATGCAACCTCTCCAAAGCTGCTTCTCAGCTGCCCAGAAGCTCAGCGATTAGTGCACGAACGTCTGGCCTCTGCTCCCAGCGCCGAAGAGCCAGGAGGGAAAGCATGTGCTGGGCATCTTCAGCACACAGTCAGCTTTGCATCGGTGTCACCATCATTGCTGTCGCTCCTCATTGTCATATCTAAAGGTCCATTTGAATGCACCCTCTTCGGAGCTTGCTCTCGGCTGCGCAGCAGCACAGTGAGTAGAGCACGAACAGTTGCCGTCTGCTCCCACAATCGAAGAGCCAGGAGGGAAAGCTGGTGCTCTGAATCTTCTGCACACAGTCAGCTTTGCAACAGTGCCTCCATCATTGCTGTCGCTCCTCACTTTCATACCGAGAAGTTCATTTGAATCCAACTTCTCTGCTCGTTGCTCTTGGCTGCCCAGCAGCACAGTCAGTAGAGCACGAACGTCTGGCCTCTGCTCTCAGAGCCGAAGAGCCAGGAGGGAAAGCATGTGCTGGGCATCTTCAGCACACAGTCAGCTTTGCAACGGTGTCACCATCATTGCTGTCGCTCCTCGCTTTCATACCGAAAGGTCCATTTGAAAGCGCCCTCTTCGGAGCTTGCTCTCGGCTGCCCAGCAGCACAGTGAGTAGAGCACGAACGGTTGCCGTCTGCTCCCACAGTCGAAGAGCCAGGAGGGAAAGCATGTGCTGGGCATCTTCAGCACACAGTCAGCTTTGCAACGGTGTCACCATCATTGCTGTCGCTCCTCAGTGTCATACCTAAAGGTCCATTTGAATGCACCCTCTTCAGAGCTTGCTCTCGGCTGCCCAGCAGCACAGTGAGTAGAGCACGAACAGTTGCCGTCTGCTCCCACAATCGAAGAGCCAGGAGGGAAAGCTGGTGCTCTGAATCTTCTGCACACAGTCAGCTTTGCAACAGTGCCTCCATCATTGCTGTCGCTCCTCACTTTCATACCGAGAAGTTCATTTGAATCCAACTTCTCTGCTCGTTGCTCTTGGCTGCCCAGCAGCACAGTCAGTAGAGCACGAACGTCTGGCCTCTGCTCTCAGAGCCGAAGAGCCAGGAGGGAAAGCATGTGCTGGGCATCTTCAGCACACAGTCAGCTTTGCAACGGTGTCACCATCATTGCTGTCGCTCCTCGCTTTCATACCTAAAGGTCCATTTGAATGCACCCTCTTCGGAGCTTGCTCTCGGCTGCCCAGCAGCACAGTGAGTAGAGCACGAACGGTTGCCGTCTGCTCCCACAGTCGAAGAGCCAGGAGGGAAAGCATGTGCTGGGCATCTTCAGCACACAGTTAGCTTTGCAACGGTGTCACCATCATTGCTGTCGCTCCTCGCTTTCATACCTAAAAGTCCACTCGAATGCAACCTCTACGGAGCTTGCTCTGAGCTGCCAAGTAGCACAGCGATTAGAGGACGAACGTCTGGCCTCTGCTCCCAGAGCCGAAGAGCCAGGAGGGAAAGCATGTGCTGGGCATCTTCAGCACACAGTCAGCTTTGCAACGGTGTCACCATCATTGCTGTCGCTCCTCGCTTTCATACTTAAAAGTCCATTTGAGTGCAACCTCTCCGAAGCTTGTTCTCGGCTGCCCAGGGGCAGAACGATTAGT
>NW_026893036.1:15000-17500 GCF_033815535.1 Pezoporus flaviventris
GAAAGCTGGTGCTCTGAATCTTCTGCACACAGTCAGCTTTGCAACAGTGCCTCCATCATTGCTGTCGCTCCTCACTTTCATACCGAGAAGTTCATTTGAATCCTACTTCTCTGCTCGTTGCTCTTGGCTGCCCAGCAGCACAGTCAGTAGAGCACGAACGTCTGGCCTCTGCTCTCAGAGCCGAAGAGCCAGGAGGGAAAGCATGTGCTGGGCATCTTCAGCACACAGTCAGCTTTGCAACGGTGTCACCACCATTGCTGTCGCTCCTCGCTTTCATACCTAAAGGTCCATTTGAATGCACCCTCTCCGGAGCTTGCTCTCGGCTGCCCAGCAGCACAGTGAGTAGAGCACGAACGGTTGCCGTCTGCTCCCACAGTCGAAGAGCCAGGAGGGAAAGCATGTGCTGGGCATCTTTAGCACAAAGTTAGCTTTGCAACGGTGTCACCATCATTGCTGTCGCTCCTCGGTTTCATACCTAAAAGTCCACTCGAATGCAACCTCTACGGAGCTTGCTCTGAGCTGCCAAGTAGCACAGCGATTAGAGTACGAACGTCTGGTCTCTGCTCCCAGAGCCGAAGAGCCAGGAGGGAAAGCATGTGCTGGGCATCTTCAGCACACAGTCAGCTTTGCAACAGTGTCACCATCATTGCTGTCGCTCCTCGCTTTCATACTTAAAAGTCCATTTGAGTGCAACCTCTCCGAAGCTTGTTCTCGGCTGCCCAGGGGCAGAACGATTAGTGCACGAACGTCTGGCCTCTGCTCTCAGAGCCGAAGAGCCAGGAGGGAAAGCATGTGCTGGGCATCTTCAGCACACAGTCAGCTTTGCAACGGTGTCACCATCATTGCTGTCGCTCCTCGCTTTCATACCTAAAGGTCCATTTGAATGCACCCTCTTCGGAGCTTGCTCTCGGCTGCCCAGCTGCACAGTGAGTAGAGCACGAACAGTTGCCGTCTGCTCCCACAATCGAAGAGCCAGGAGGGAAAGCTGGTGAAAGCTTAGGGTTAGGGTTAGGGTTAGGGTTAGGGTTAGGGTTAGGGGTTAGGGTTAGGGGTTAGGGTTAGGGTTAGGGTTAGGGTTAGGGTTAGGGGTTAGGGTTAGGGTTAGGGTTATGGTTAGGTTTAGGGTTAGGGTTAGGGTTAGGGGTAGGGTTAGGGTTAGGGTTAGGGTTAGGGTTAGCTTTAGGGTTAGGGTTAGGGTTAGGGTTAGTGTTGCCGTCTGCTCCCACAGTCGAAGAGCCAGGAGGGAAAGCATGTGCGGGGCATCTTCAGCACACAGTCAGCTTTGCAATGCTGTCACCATTATTGCTGTCACTCCTCGGTTTCATACCTAAAAGTACATTTGAATGCAACCTCTCCAAAGCTGCTTCTCAGCTGCCCAGAAGCTCAGCGATTAGTGCACGAACGTCTGGCCTCTGCTCCCAGCGCCGAAGAGCCAGGAGGGAAAGCATGTGCTGGGCATCTTCAGCACACAGTCAGCTTTGCAACGGTGTCACCATCATTGCTGTCGCTCCTCGCTTTCATACCTAAAGGTCCATTTGAATGCACCCTCTTCGGAGCTTGCTCTCGGCTGCCCAGCTGCACAGTGAGTAGAGCACGAACAGTTGCCGTCTGCTCCCACAATCGAAGAGCCAGGAGGGAAAGCTGGTGAAAGCTTAGGGTTAGGGTTAGGGTTAGGGTTAGGGTTAGGGTTAGGGGTTAGGGTTAGGGGTTAGGGTTAGGGTTAGGGTTAGGGTTAGGGTTAGGGTTAGGGGTTAGGGTTAGGGTTAGGGTTATGGTTAGGTTTAGGGTTAGGGTTAGGGTTAGGGGTAGGGTTAGGGTTAGGGTTAGGGTTAGGGTTAGCTTTAGGGTTAGGGTTAGGGTTAGGGTTAGTGTTGCCGTCTGCTCCCACAGTCGAAGAGCCAGGAGGGAAAGCATGTGCGGGGCATCTTCAGCACACAGTCAGCTTTGCAATGCTGTCACCATTATTGCTGTCACTCCTCGGTTTCATACCTAAAAGTACATTTGAATGCAACCTCTCCAAAGCTGCTTCTCAGCTGCCCAGAAGCTCAGCGATTAGTGCACGAACGTCTGGCCTCTGCTCCCAGCGCCGAAGAGCCAGGAGGGAAAGCATGTGCTGGGCATCTTCAGCACACAGTCAGCTTTGCATCGGTGTCACCATCATTGCTGTCGCTCCTCAGTGTCATACCTAAAGGTCCATTTGAATGCACCCTCTTCGGAGCTTGCTCTCGGCTGCGCAGCAGCACAGTGAGTAGAGCACGAACAGTTGCCGTCTGCTCCCACAATCGAAGAGCCAGGAGGGAAAGCTGGTGCTCTGAATCTTCTGCACACAGTCAGCTTTGCAACAGTGCCTCCATCATTGCTGTCGCTCCTCACTTTCATACCGAGAAGTTCATTTGAATCCAACTTCTCTGCTCGTTGCTCTTGGCTGCCCAGCAGCACAGTCAGTAGAGCACGAACGTCTGGCCTCTGCTCTCAGAGCCGAAGAGCCAGGAGGGAAAGC
>NW_026893036.1:45000-47500 GCF_033815535.1 Pezoporus flaviventris
TCCTCACTTTCATACCGAGAAGTTCATTTGAATCCAACTTCTCTGCTCGTTGCTCTTGGCTGCCCAGCAGCACAGTCAGTAGAGCACGAACGTCTGGCCTCTGCTCTCAGAGCCGAAGAGCCAGGAGGGAAAGCATGTGCTGGGCATCTTCAGCACACAGTCAGCTTTGCAACGGTGTCACCATCATTGCTGTCGCTCCTCGCTTTCATACCTAAAGGTCCATTTGAATGCACCCTCTTCGGAGCTTGCTCTCGGCTGCCCAGCAGCACAGTGAGTAGAGCACGAACGGTTGCCGTCTGCTCCCACAGTCGAAGAGCCAGGAGGGAAAGCATGTGCTGGGCATCTTCAGCACACAGTTAGCTTTGCAACGGTGTCACCATCATTGCTGTCGCTCCTCGGTTTCATACCTAAAAGTCCACTCGAATGCAACCTCTACGGAGCTTGCTCTGAGCTGCCAAGTAGAACAGCGATTAGAGGACGAACGTCTGGCCTCTGCTCCCAGAGCCGAAGAGCCAGGAGGGAAAGCATGTGCTGGGCATCTTCAGCACACAGTCAGCTTTGCAACGGTGTCACCATCATTGCTGTCGCTCCTCGCTTTCATACCTAAAGGTCCATTTGAATGCACCCTCTTCGGAGCTTGCTCTCGGCTGCCCAGCAGCACAGTGAGTAGAGCACGAACGGTTGCCGTCTGCTCCCACAGTCGAAGAGCCAGGAGGGAAAGCATGTGCTGGGCATCTTCAGCACACAGTTAGCTTTGCAACGGTGTCACCATCATTGCTGTCGCTCCTCGGTTTCATACCTAAAAGTCCACTCGAATGCAACCTCTACGGAGCTTGCTCTGAGCTGCCAAGTAGCACAGCGATTAGAGGACGAACGTCTGGCCTCTGCTCCCAGAGCCGAAGAGCCAGGAGGGAAAGCATGTGCTGGGCATCTTCAGCACACAGTCAGCTTTGCAACGGTGTCACCATCATTGCTGTCGCTCCTCGGTTTCATACCTAAAAGTCCACTCGAATGCAACCTCTACGGAGCTTGCTCTGAGCTGCCAAGTAGCACAGCGATTAGAGCACGAACGTCTGGCCTCTGCTCCCAGAGCCGAAGAGCCAGGAGGGAAAGCATGTGCTGGGCATCTTCAGCACACAGTCAGCTTTGCAACAGTGCCTCCATCATTGCTGTCGCTCCTCACTTTCATACCGAGAAGTTCATTTGAATCCAACTTCTCTGCTCGTTGCTCTTGGCTGCCCAGCAGCACAGTCAGTAGAGCACGAACGTCTGGCCTCTGCTCTCAGAGCCGAAGAGCCAGGAGGGAAAGCATGTGCTGGGCATCTTCAGCACACAGTCAGCTTTGCAACGGTGTCACCATCATTGCTGTCGCTCCTCGCTTTCATACCGAAAGGTCCATTTGAAAGCGCCCTCTTCGGAGCTTGCTCTCGGCTGCCCAGCAGCACAGTGAGTAGAGCACGAACGGTTGCCGTCTGCTCCCACAGTCGAAGAGCCAGGAGGGAAAGCATGTGCTGGGCATCTTCAGCACACAGTCAGCTTTGCAACGGTGTCACCATCATTGCTGTCGCTCCTCAGTGTCATACCTAAAGGTCCATTTGAATGCACCCTCTTCAGAGCTTGCTCTCGGCTGCCCAGCAGCACAGTGAGTAGAGCACGAACAGTTGCCGTCTGCTCCCACAATCGAAGAGCCAGGAGGGAAAGCTGGTGCTCTGAATCTTCTGCACACAGTCAGCTTTGCAACAGTGCCTCCATCATTGCTGTCGCTCCTCACTTTCATACCGAGAAGTTCATTTGAATCCAACTTCTCTGCTCGTTGCTCTTGGCTGCCCAGCAGCACAGTCAGTAGAGCACGAACGTCTGGCCTCTGCTCTCAGAGCCGAAGAGCCAGGAGGGAAAGCATGTGCTGGGCATCTTCAGCACACAGTCAGCTTTGCAACAGTGTCACCATCATTGCTGTCGCTCCTCGCTTTCATACCTAAAGGTCCATTTGAATGCACCCTCTTCGGAGCTTGCTCTCGGCTGCCCAGCTGCACAGTGAGTAGAGCACGAACTGTTGCCGTCTGCTCCCACAGTCGAAGAGCCAGGAGGGAAAGCATGTGCTGGGCATCTTCAGCACACAGTTAGCTTTGCAACGGTGTCACCATCATTGCTGTCGCTCCTCGGTTTCATACCTAAAAGTCCACTCGAATGCAACCTCTACGGAGCTTGCTCTGAGCTGCCAAGTAGCACAGCGATTAGAGCACGAACGTCTGGCCTCTGCTCCCAGAGCCGAAGAGCCAGGAGGGAAAGCATGTGCTGGGCATCTTCAGCACACAGTCAGCTTTGCAACGGTGTCACCATCATTGCTGTCGCTCCTCGCTTTCATACTTAAAAGTCCATTTGAGTGCAACCTCTCCGAAGCTTGTTCTCGGCTGCCCAGGGGCAGAACGATTAGTGCACGAACGTCTGGCTTCTGCTCCCAGATCCGAAGAGCCAGGAGGGAAAGCATGTGCTGGGCATC
>NW_026893036.1:170000-172500 GCF_033815535.1 Pezoporus flaviventris
ACGGTGTCACCATCATTGCTGTCGCTCCTCGCTTTCATACCTAAAGGTCCATTTGAATGCACCCTCTTCGGAGCTTGCTCTCGGCTGCCCAGCAGCACAGTGAGTAGAGCACGAACGGTTGCCGTCTGCTCCCACAGTCGAAGAGCCAGGAGGGAAAGCATGTGCTGGGCATCTTCAGCACACAGTTAGCTTTGCAACGGTGTCACCATCATTGCTGTCGCTCCTCGCTTTCATACCTAAAAGTCCACTCGAATGCAACCTCTACGGAGCTTGCTCTGAGCTGCCAAGTAGCACAGCGATTAGAGCACGAACGTCTGGCCTCTGCTCCCAGAGCCGAAGAGCCAGGAGGGAAAGCATGTGCTGGGCATCTTCAGCACACAGTCAGCTTTGCAACGGTGTCACCATCATTGCTGTCGCTCCTCGCTTTCATACTTAAAAGTCCATTTGAATGCAACCTCTCCGAAGCTTGTTCTCGGCTGCCCAGGGGCAGAACGATTAGTGCACGAACGTCTGGCTTCTGCTCCCAGATCCGAAGAGCCAGGAGGGAAAGCATGTGCTGGGCATCTTCAGCACACAGTCAGCTTTGCAACGGTGTCACCATCATTGCTGTCGCTCCTCGCTTTCATACCTAAAGGTCCATTTGAATGCACCCTCTTCGGAGCTTGCTCTCGGCTGCCCAGCAGCACAGTGAGTAGAGCACGAACGGTTGCCGTCTGCTCCCACAGTCGAAGAGCCAGGAGGGAAAGCATGTGCTGGGCATCTTCAGCACACAGTTAGCTTTGCAACGGTGTCACCATCATTGCTGTCGCTCCTCGCTTTCATACCTAAAAGTCCACTCGAATGCAACCTCTACGGAGCTTGCTCTGAGCTGCCAAGTAGAACAGCGATTAGAGCACGAACGTCTGGCCTCTGCTCCCAGAGCCGAAGAGCCAGGAGGGAAAGCATGTGCTGGGCATCTTCAGCACACAGTCAGCTTTGCAACGGTGTCACCATCATTGCTGTCGCTCCTCGCTTTCATACTTAAAAGTCCATTTGAATGCAACCTCTCCGAATCTTGTTCTCGGCTGCCCAGGGGCAGAACGATTAGTGCACGAACGTCTGGCTTCTGCTCCCAGATCCGAAGAGCCAGGAGGGAAAGCATGTGCTGGGCATCTTCAGCACACAGTCAGCTTTGCAACGGTGTCACCATCATTGCTGTCGCTCCTCGC
Organism: Pezoporus flaviventris; assembly: GCF_033815535.1. NCBI lineage: Eukaryota > Metazoa > Chordata > Aves > Psittaciformes > Psittacidae > Pezoporus > Pezoporus flaviventris. Next base: position 171,209 of record NW_026893036.1, read on the forward strand.
TTTCATACTTAAAAGTCCATTTGAATGCAACCTCTCCGAAGCTTGTTCTCAGCTGCCCAGGGGCAGAACGATTAGTGCACGAACGTCTGGCTTCTGCTCCCAGATCCGAAGAGCCAGGAGGGAAAGCATGTGCTGGGCATCTTCAGCACACAGTCAGCTTTGCAACGGTGTCACCATCATTGCTGTCGCTCCTCGCTTTCATACCTAAAGGTCCATTTGAATGCACCCTCTTCGGAGCTTGCTCTCGGCTGCCCAGCTGCACAGTGAGTAGAGCACGAACAGTTGCCGTCTGCTCCCACAATCGAAGAGCCAGGAGGGAAAGCTGGTGAAAGCTTAGGGTTAGGGTGAGGGTTAGGGTTAGGGTTAGGGTTAGGGGTTAGGGTTAGGGGTTAGGGTTAGGGTTAGGGTTAGGGTTAGGGTTAGGGGTTAGGGTTAGGCTTAGGGTTATGGTTAGGTTTAGGGTTAGGGTTAGGGTTAGGGGTAGGGTTAGGGTTAGGGTTAGGGTTAGGGTTAGGGGTAGGGTTAGGGTTAGGGTTAGGGTTGGGTTAGGGTTAGGGTTAGGGTTAGGGTTGCCGTCTGCTCCCACAGTCGAAGAGCCAGGAGGGAAAGCATGTGCGGGGCATCTTCAGCACACAGTCAGCTTTGCAATGCTGTCACCATTATTGCTGTCACTCCTCGGTTTCATACCTAAAAGTACATTTGAATGCAACCTCTCCAAAGCTGCTTCTCAGCTGCCCAGAAGCTCAGCGATTAGTGCACGAACGTCTGGCCTCTGCTCCCAGCGCCGAAGAGCCAGGAGGGAAAGCATGTGCTGGGCATCTTCAGCACACAGTCAGCTTTGCAACGGTGTCACCATCATTGCTGTCGCTCCTCGCTTTCATACCGAAAGGTCCATTTGAAAGCGCCCTCTTCGGAGCTTGCTCTCTGCTGCCCAGCAGCACAGTGAGTAGAGCACGAACGGTTGCCGTCTGCTCCCACAGTCGAAGAGCCAGGAGGGAAAGCATGTGCTGGGCATCTTCAGCACACAGTCAGCTTTGCAACGGTGTCACCATCATTGCTGTCGCTCCTCAGTGTCATACCTAAAGGTCCATTTGAATGCACCCTCTTCAGAGCTTGCTCTCGGCTGCCCAGCAGCACAGTGAGTAGAGCACGAACGGTTGCCGTCTGCTCCCACAGTCGAAGAGCCAGGAGGGAAAGCATGTGCTGGGCATCTTCAGCACACAGTCAGCTTTGCAACGGTGTCACCATCATTGCTGTCGCTCCTCAGTGTCATACCTAAAGGTCCATTTGAA
>NW_026893037.1:70000-72500 GCF_033815535.1 Pezoporus flaviventris
ACGTCTGGCTTCTGCTCCCAGATCCGAAGAGCCAGGAGGGAAAGCATGTGCTGGGCATCTTCAGCACACAGTCAGCTTTGCAACGGTGTCACCATCATTGCTGTCGCTCCTCGCTTTCATACCTAAAGGTCCATTTGAATGCACCCTCTTCGGAGCTTGCTCTCGGCTGCCCAGCTGCACAGTGAGTAGAGCACGAACAGTTGCCGTCTGCTCCCACAATCGAAGAGCCAGGAGGGAAAGCTGGTGAAAGCTTAGGGTTAGGGTTAGGGTTAGGGTTAGGGTTAGGGTTAGGGGTTAGGGTTAGGGGTTAGGGTTAGGGTTAGGGTTAGGGTTAGGGTTAGGGGTTAGGGTTAGGCTTAGGGTTATGGTTAGGTTTAGGGTTAGGGTTAGGGTTAGGGTTAGGGGTAGGGTTAGGGTTAGGTTTAGGGTTAGGTTTAGGGTTAGGGGTAGGGTTAGGGTTAGGGTTAGGGTTGGGTTAGGGTTAGGGTTAGGGTTAGGGTTGCCGTCTGCTCCCACAGTCGAAGAGCCAGGAGGGAAAGCATGTGCGGTGCATCTTCAGCACACAGTCAGCTTTGCAATGCTGTCACCATTATTGCTGTCACTCCTCGGTTTCATACCTAAAAGTACATTTGAATGCAACCTCTCCAAAGCTGCTTCTCAGCTGCCCAGAAGCTCAGCGATTAGTGCACGAACGTCTGGCCTCTGCTCCCAGCGCCGAAGAGCCAGGAGGGAAAGCATGTGCTGGGCATCTTCAGCACACAGTCAGCTTTGCAACGGTGTCACCATCATTGCTGTCGCTCCTCGCTTTCATACCGAAAGGTCCATTTGAAAGCGCCCTCTTCGGAGCTTGCTCTCGGCTGCCCAGCAGCACAGTGAGTAGAGCACAAACGGTTGCCGTCTGCTCCCACAGTCGAAGAGCCAGGAGGGAAAGCATGTGCTGGGCATCTTCAGCACACAGTCAGCTTTGCAACGGTGTCACCATCATTGCTGTCGCTCCTCAGTGTCATACCTAAAGGTCCATTTGAATGCACCCTCTTCAGAGCTTGCTCTCGGCTGCCCAGCAGCACAGTGAGTAGAGCACGAACGGTTGCCGTCTGCTCCCACAGTCGAAGAGCCAGGAGGGAAAGCATGTGCTGGGCATCTTCAGCACACAGTCAGCTTTGCAACGGTGTCACCATCATTGCTGTCGCTCCTCGCTTTCATACCTAAAGGTCCATTTGAATGCACCCTCTTCGGAGCTTGCTCTCGGCTGCCCAGCAGCACAGTGAGTAGAGCACGAACGGTTGCCGTCTGCTCCCACAGTCGAAGAGCCAGGAGGGAAAGCATGTGCTGGGCATCTTCAGCACACAGTTAGCTTTGCAACGGTGTCACCATCATTGCTGTCGCTCCTCGCTTTCATACCTAAAAGTCCACTCGAATGCAACCTCTACGGAGCTTGCTCTGAGCTGCCAAGTAGCACAGCGATTAGAGCACGAACGTCTGGCCTCTGCTCCCAGAGCCGAAGAGCCAGGAGGGAAAGCATGTGCTGGGCATCTTCAGCACACAGTCAGCTTTGCAACGGTGTCACCATCATTGCTGTCGCTCCTCGCTTTCATACTTAAAAGTCCATTTGAATGCAACCTCTCCGAAGCTTGTTCTCGGCTGCCCAGGGGCAGAACGATTAGTGCACGAACGTCTGGCTTCTGCTCCCAGATCCGAAGAGCCAGGAGGGAAAGCATGTGCTGGGCATCTTCAGCACACAGTCAGCTTTGCAACGGTGTCACCATCATTGCTGTCGCTCCTCGCTTTCATACCTAAAGGTCCATTTGAATGCACCCTCTTCGGAGCTTGCTCTCGGCTGCCCAGCTGCACAGTGAGTAGAGCACGAACAGTTGCCGTCTGCTCCCACAATCGAAGAGCCAGGAGGGAAAGCTGGTGAAAGCTTAGGGTTAGGGTTAGGGTTAGGGTTAGGGTTAGGGGTTAGGGTTAGGGGTTAGGGTTAGGGTTAGGGTTAGGGTTAGGGGTTAGGGTTAGGCTTAGGGTTATGGTTAGGTTTAGGGTTAGGGTTAGGGTTAGGGGTAGGGTTAGGGTTAGGGTTAGGGTTAGGGTTAGGTTTAGGGGTAGGGTTAGGGTTAGGGGTAGGGTTAGGGTTAGGGTTAGGGTTAGGGTTGGGTTAGGGTTAGGGTTAGGGTTAGGGTTGCCGTCTGCTCCCACAGTCGAAGAGCCAGGAGGGAAAGCATGTGCGGGGCATCTTCAGCACACAGTCAGCTTTGCAATGCTGTCACCATTATTGCTGTCACTCCTCGGTTTCATACCTAAAAGTACATTTGAATGCAACCTCTCCAAAGCTGCTTCTCAGCTGCCCAGAAGCTCAGCGATTAGTGCACGAACGTCTGGCCTCTGCTCCCAGCGCCGAAGAGCCAGGAGGGAAAGCATGTGCTGGGCATCTTCAGCACACAGTCAGCTTTGCAACGGTGTCACCATCATTGCTGTCGCTCCTCGCTTTCATACCGAAAGGTCC
>NW_026893039.1:0-50655 GCF_033815535.1 Pezoporus flaviventris
TACTGCAATGATGGTGACCCCGTTGCAAAGCTGCTTGTGTGCTGAAGAAGCAGAGCACTAGCTTTCCCTGCTGCTCCTTCTGCCGTGTGAGCAGATGCCACTGTTCATTCTGTGCTGACTGTGTTGCTGCGCAGCAGAGAGCAGCCTCTGGACTGATTCCATTCAAATGCTTTTCCTGTATGAATGTGAGCAGTGAAAGCAACGATGGAGGCACCAATGTAAAGGTGATTGTGTGCTGAACAGGTCCAGCACCAGCTTTCAATCCTGGCTCTTCTGCTGTGGGAGCAGAGGCCAAACGTTCTTGCTGTACTAACTGTGCTGCTGGGCAGCTGAGAGACACCACCTGAGAATTTGGATTCAAATGGACTTTTAGGTATGAAGCCGAGGAGAGACTGCAATGATGGTGACCCCGTTGCAAAGCTGCTTGTGTGCTGAAGAAGCAGAGCACTAGCTTTCCCTGCTGCTCCTTCTGCCGTGTGAGCAGATGCCACTGTTCATTCTGTGCTGACTGTGTTGCTGCGCAGCAGAGAGCAGCCTCTGGACTGATTCCATTCAAATGCTTTTCCTGTATGAAAGTGAGCAGTGAAAGCAACGATGAATGCACCAATGTAAAAGGGATTGTGTGGCTGAACAGGTCCAGCACCAGCTTTCAATCCTGGCTCTTCTGCTGTGGGAGCAGAGGCCAAACGTTCGTGCTGTACTAACTGTGCTGCTGGGCAGCTGAGCGACACCATCTGAGAATTCGGATTCAAAAGGACTTTTAGGTATGAAGCCGCGGAGAGACTGCAATGATGGTGACCCCGTTGCAAAGCTGCTTGTGTGCTGAAGAAGCAGAGCACTAGCTTTCCCTGCTGCTCCTTCTGCCGTGTGAGCAGATGCCACTGTTCATTCTGTGCTGACTGTGTTGCTGCGCAGCAGAGAGCAGCCTCTGGACTGATTCCATTCAAATGCTTTTCCTGTATGAATGTGAGCAGTGAAAGCAACGATGGAGGCACCAATGTAAAGGTGATTGTGTGCTGAACAGGTCCAGCACCAGCTTTCAATCCTGGCTCTTCTGCTGTGGGAGCAGAGGCCAAACGTTCGTGCTGTACTAACTGTGCTGCTGGGCAGCTGAGAGACACCACCTGAGAATTTGGATTCAAATGGACTTTTAGGTATGAAGCCGAGGAGAGACTGCAATGATGGTGACCCCGTTGCAAATCTGCTTGTGTGCTGAAGAAGCAGAGCACTAGCTTTCCCTGCTGCTCCTTCTGCCGTGTGAGCAGATGCCACTGTTCATTCTGTGCTTGACTGTGTTGCTGCGCAGCAGAGAGCAGGCTCTGGACTGATTCCATTCAAATGCTTTTCCTGTATGAAAGTGAGCAGTGAAAGCAACGATGAATGCACCAATGTAAAAGGGATTGTGTGCTGAACAGGTCCAGCACCAGCTTTCAATCCTTGCTCTTCTGCTGTGGGAGCAGAGGCCAAACGTTCGTGCTGTACTCACTGTGCTGCTGGGCAGCTGAGAGACACCACCTGAGAATTTGGATTCAAATTTACTTTTAGGTATGAAACCGAGGAGAGACTGCAATGATGGTGACCCCGTTGCAAAGCTGCTTGTGTGCTGAAGAAGCAGAGCACTAGCTTTCCCTGCTGCTCCTTCTGCCGTGTGAGCAGATGCCACTGTTCATTCTGTGCTGTGTTGCTGCCAGCAGGGAGCAGGCTCTGGACGGATTCTATTCAAATGCTTTTCCTGTATGAGTGTTAGCAGTGAAAGCAACGATGGAGGCACCAATGTAAAGGGGATTGTGTGCTGAACAGGTCCAGCACCAGCTTTCAATCCTGGCTCTTCTGCTGTGGGAGCAGAGGCCAAACGTTCGTGCTGTACTCACTGTGCGGCTGGGCAGCTGAGCGACACCACCTGAGAATTCGGATTCAAATGGACTTTTAGGTATGAAGCCGAGGAGAGACTGCAATGATGGTGACCCGGTTGCAAAGCTGCTTGTGTGCTGAAGAAGCAGAGCACTAGCTTTCCCTGCTGCTCCTTCTGCCGTGTGAGCAGATGCCACTGTTCATTCTGTGCTGACTGTGTTGCGCAGCAGAGAGCAGCCTCTGGACTGATTCCATTCAAATGCTTTTCCTGTATGAATGTGAGCAGTGAAAGCAACGATGGAGGCACCAATGTAAAGGTGATTGTGTGCTGAACAGGTCCAGCACCAGCTTTCAATCCTGGCTCTTCTGCTGTGGGAGCAGAGGCCAAACGTTCGTGCTGTACTAACTGTGCTGCTGGGCAGCTGAGAGACACCACCTGAGAATTTGGATTCAAATGGACTTTTAGGTATGAACCCGAGGAGAGACTGCAATGATGGTGACCCCGTTGCAAAGCTGCTTGTGTGCTGAAGAAGCAGAGCACTAGCTTTCCCTGCTGCTCCTTCTGCCGTGTGAGCAGATGCCACTGTTCATTCTGTGCTGACTGTGTTGCTGCGCAGCAGAGAGCAGCCTCTGGACTGATTCCATTCAAATCCTTTTCCTGTATGAATGTGAGCAGTGAAAGCAACGATGGAGGCACCAATGTAAAGGTGATTGTGTGCTGAACAGGTCCAGCACCAGCTTTCAATCCTGGCTCTTCTGCTGTGGGAGCAGAGGCCAAACGTTCTTGCTGTACTAACTGTGCTGCTGGGCAGCTGAGAGACACCACCTGAGAATTTGGATTCAAATGGACTTTTAGGTATGAAGCCGAGGAGAGACTGCAATGATGGTGACCCCGTTGCAAAGCTGCTTGTGTGCTGAAGAAGCAGAGCACTAGCTTTCCCTGCTGCTCCTTCTGCCGTGTGAGCAGATGCCACTGTTCATTCTGTGCTGACTGTGTTGCTGCGCAGCAGAGAGCAGCCTCTGGACTGATTCCATTCAAATGCTTTTCCTGTATGAAAGTGAGCAGTGAAAGCAACGATGAATGCACCAATGTAAAAGGGATTGTGTGCTGAACAGGTCCAGCACCAGCTTTCAATCCTGGCTCTTCTGCTGTGGGAGCAGAGGCCAAACGTTCGTGCTGTACTAACTGTGCTGCTGGGCAGCTGAGAGACACCACCTGAGAATTTGGATTCAAATGGACTTTTAGGTATGAACCCGAGGAGAGACTGCAATGATGGTGACCCCGTTGCAAAGCTGCTTGTGTGCTGAAGAAGCAGAGCACTAGCTTTCCCTGCTGGTCCTTCTGCCGTGTGAGCAGATGCCACTGTTCATTCTGTGCTGACTGTGTTGCTGCGCAGCAGAGAGCAGCCTCTGGACTGATTCGATTGAAATGCTTTTCCTGTATGAAAGTGAGCAGTGAAAGCAACGATGAATGCACCAATGTAAAAGGGATTGTGTGCTGAACAGGGCCAGCACCAGCTTTCAATCCTGGCTCTTCTGCTGTGGGAGCAGAGGCCAAACGTTCGTGCTGTACTAACTGTGCTGCAGGGCAGCTGAGAGACACCACCTGAGAATTTGGATTCAAATGGACTTTTAGGTATGAAACCGAGAGACTGCAATGATGGTGACCCCGTTGCAAAGCTGCTTGTGTGCTGAAGAAGCAGAGCACTAGCTTTCCCTGCTGCTCTTCTGCCGTGTGAGCAGATGCCACTGTTCATTCTGTGCTGTGTTGCTGCCAGCAGGGAGCAGGCTCTGGACGGATTCTATTCAAATGCTTTTCCTGTATGAGTGTTAGCAGTGAAAGCAACGATGGAGGCACCAATGTAAAGGTGATTGTGTGCTGAACAGGTCCAGCACCAGCTTTCAATCCTGGCTCTTCTGCTGTGGGAGCAGAGGCCAAACGTTCGTGCTGTACTCACTGTGCTGCTGGGCAGCTGAGCGACACCACCTGAGAATTCGGATTCAAATGGACTTTTAGGTATGAAGCCGAGGAGAGACTGCAATGATGGTGACCCCGTTGCAAAGCTGCTTGTGTGCTGAAGAAGCAGAGCACTAGCTTTCCCTGCTGCTCCTTCTGCCGTGTGAGCAGATGCCACTGTTCATTCTGTGCTGACTGTGTTGCTGCGCAGCAGAGAGCAGCCTCTGGACTGATTCCATTCAAATGCTTTTCCTGTATGAAAGTGAGCAGTGAAAGCAACGATGAATGCACCAATGGAAAAGGGATTGTGTGCTGAACAGGTCCAGCACCAGCTTTCAATCCTGGCTCTTCTGCTGTGGGAGCAGAGGCCAAACGTTCGTGCTGTACTAACTGTGCTGCTGGGCAGCTGAGAGAGACCACCTGAGAATTTGGATTCAAATTTACTTTTAGGTATGAAACCGAGGAGAGACTGCAATGATGGTGACCCCGTTGCAAAGCTGCTTGTGTGCTGAAGAAGCAGAGCACTAGCTTTCCCTGCTGCTCCTTCTGCCGTGTGAGCAGATGCCACTGTTCATTCTGTGCGGTGTTGCTGCCAGCAGGGAGCAGGCTCTGGACGGATTCTATTCAAATGCTTTTCCTGTATGAGTGTTAGCAGTGAAAGCAACGATGGAGTCACCAATGTAAAGGGGATTGTGTGCTGAACAGGTCCAGCACCAGCTTTCAATCCTGGCTCTTCTGCTGTTGGAGCAGAGGCCAAACGTTCGTGCTGTACTCACTGTGCTGCTGGGCAGCTGAGCGACACCACCTGAGAATTCGGATTCAAATGGACTTTTAGGTATGAAGCCGAGGAGAGACTGCAATGATGGTGACCCCGTTGCAAAGCTGCTTGTGTGCTGAAGAAGCAGAGCACATGCTTTCCCTGCTGCTCCTTCTGCCGTGTGAGCAGATGCCACTGTTCATTCTGTGCTGACTGTGTTGCTGCGCAGCAGAGAGCAGCCTCTGGACTGATTCCATTCAAATGCTTTTCCTGTATGAATGTGAGCAGTGAAAGCAACGATGGAGGCACCAATGTAAAGGTGATTGTGTGCTGAACAGGTCCAGCACCAGCTTTCAATCCTGGCTCTTCTGCTGTGGGAGCAGAGGCCAAACGTTCGTGCTGTACTAACTGTGCTGCTGGGCAGCTGAGAGACACCACCTGAGAATTTGGATTCAAATGGACTTTTAGGTATGAAACCGAGGAGAGACTGCAATGATGGTGACCCCGTTGCAAAGCTGCTTGTGTGCTGAAGAAGCAGAGCACTAGCTTTCCCTGCTGCTCCTTCTGCCGTGTGAGCAGATGCCACTGTTCATTCTGTGCTGACTGTGTTGCTGCGCAGCAGAGAGCAGGCTCTGGACTGATTCCATTCAAATGCTTTTCCTGTATGAAAGTGAGCAGTGAAAGCAACGATGAATGCACCAATGTAAAAGGGATTGTGTGCTGAACAGGTCCAGCACCAGCTTTCAATCCTTGCTCTTCTGCTGTGGGAGCAGAGGCCAAACGTTCGTGCTGTACTCACTGTGCTGCTGGGCAGCTGAGAGACACCACCTGAGAATTTGGATTCCAATTTACTTTTAGGTATGAAACCGAGGAGAGACTGCAATGATGGTGACCCCGTTGCAAAGCTGCTTGTGTGCTGAAGAAGCAGAGCACTAGCTTTCCCTGCTGCTCCTTCTGCCGTGTGAGCAGATGCCACTGTTCATTCTGTGCTGTGTTGCTGCCAGCAGGGAGCAGGCTCTGGACGGATTCTATTCAAATGCTTTTCCTGTATGAGTGTTAGCAGTGAAAGCAACGATGGAGGCACCAATGTAAAGGGGATTGTGTGCTGAACAGGTCCAGCACCAGCTTTCAATCCTGGCTCTTCTGCTGTGGGAGCAGAGGCCAAACGTTCGTGCTGTACTCACTGTGCTGCTGGGCAGCTGAGCGACACCACCTGAGAATTCGGATTCAAATGGACTTTTAGGTATGAAGCCGAGGAGAGACTGCAATGATGGTGACCCGGTTGCAAAGCTGCTTGTGTGCTGAAGAAGCAGAGCACTAGCTTTCCCTGCTGCTCCTTCTGCCGTGTGAGCAGATGCCACTGTTCATTCTGTGCTGACTGTGTTGCGCAGCAGAGAGCAGCCTCTGGACTGATTCCATTCAAATGCTTTTCCTGTATGAATGTGAGCAGTGAAAGCAACGATGGAGGCACCAATGTAAAGGTGATTGTGTGCTGAACAGGTCCAGCACCAGCTTTCAATCCTGGCTCTTCTGCTGTGGGAGCAGAGGCCAAACGTTCGTGCTGTACTAACTGTGCTGCTGGGCAGCTGAGAGACACCACCTGAGAATTTGGATTCAAATGGACTTTTAGGTATGAACCCGAGGAGAGACTGCAATGATGGTGACCCCGTTGCAAAGCTGCTTGTGTGCTGAAGAAGCAGAGCACTAGCTTTCCCTGCTGCTCCTTCTGCCGTGTGAGCAGATGCCACTGTTCATTCTGTGCTGACTGTGTTGCTGCGCAGCAGAGAGCAGCCTCTGGACTGATTCCATTCAAATGCTTTTCCTGTATGAATGTGAGCAGTGAAAGCAACAATGGAGGCACCAATGTAAAGGTGATTGTGTGCTGAACAGGTCCAGCACCAGCTTTCAATCCTGGCTCTTCTGCTGTGGGAGCAGAGGCCAAACGTTCTTGCTGTACTAACTGTGCTGCTGGGCAGCTGAGAGACACCACCTGAGAATTTGGATTCAAATGGACTTTTAGGTATGAAGCCGAGGAGAGACTGCAATGATGGTGACCCCGTTGCAAAGCTGCTTGTGTGCTGAAGAAGCAGAGCACTAGCTTTCCCTGCTGCTCCTTCTGCCGTGTGAGCAGATGCCACTGTTCATTCTGTGCTGACTGTGTTGCTGCGCAGCAGAGAGCAGCCTCTGGACTGATTCCATTCAAATGCTTTTCCTGTATGAAAGTGAGCAGTGAAAGCAACGATGAATGCACCAATGTAAAAGGGATTGTGTGCTGAACAGGTCCAGCACCAGCTTTCAATCCTGGCTCTTCTGCTGTGGGAGCAGAGGCCAAACGTTCGTGCTGTACTAACTGTGCTGCTGGGCAGCTGAGCGACACCATCTGAGAATTCGGATTCAAAAGGACTTTTAGGTATGAAGCCGCGGAGAGACTGCAATGATGGTGACCCCGTTGCAAAGCTGCTTGTGTGCTGAAGAAGCAGAGCACTAGCTTTCCCTGCTGCTCCTTCTGCCGTGTGAGCAGATGCCACTGTTCATTCTGTGCTGACTGTGTTGCTGCGCAGCAGAGAGCAGCCTCTGGACTGATTCCATTCAAATGCTTTTCCTGTATGAATGTGAGCAGTGAAAGCAACGATGGAGGCACCAATGTAAAGGTGATTGTGTGCTGAACAGGTCCAGCCTCAGCTTTCAATCCTGGCTCTTCTGCTGTGGGAGCAGAGGCCAAACGTTCGTGCTGTACTAACTGTGCTGCTGGGCAGCTGAGAGACACCACCTGAGAATTTGGATTCAAATGGACTTTTAGGTATGAACCCGAGGAGAGACTGCAATGATGGTGACCCCGTTGCAAAGCTGCTTGTGTGCTGAAGAAGCAGAGCACTAGCTTTCCCTGCTGCTCCTTCTGCCGTGTGAGCAGATGCCACTGTTCATTCTGTGCTGACTGTGTTGCTGCGCAGCAGAGAGCAGCCTCTGGACTGATTCCATTCAAATGCTTTTCCTGTATGAAAGTGAGCAGTGAAAGCAACGATGAATGCACCAATGTAAAAGGGATTGTGTGCTGAACAGGTCCAGCACCAGCTTTCAATCCTGGCTCTTCTGCTGTGGGAGCAGAGGCCAAACGTTCGTGCTGTACTAACTGTGCTGCTGGGCAGCTGAGCGACACCATCTGAGAATTCGGATTCAAAAGGACTTTTAGGTATGAAGCCGCGGAGAGACTGCAATGATGGTGACCCCGTTGCAAAGCTGCTTGTGTGCTGAAGAAGCAGAGCACTAGCTTTCCCTGCTGCTCCTTCTGCCGTGTGAGCAGATGCCACTGTTCATTCTGTGCTGACTGTGTTGCTGCGCAGCAGAGAGCAGCCTCTGGACTGATTCCATTCAAATGCTTTTCCTGTATGAATGTGAGCAGTGAAAGCAACGATGGAGGCACCAATGTAAAGGTGATTGTGTGCTGAACAGGTCCAGCCTCAGCTTTCAATCCTGGCTCTTCTGCTGTGGGAGCAGAGGCCAAACGTTCGTGCTGTACTAACTGTGCTGCTGGGCAGCTGAGAGACACCACCTGAGAATTTGGATTCAAATGGACTTTTAGGTATGAACCCGAGGAGAGACTGCAATGATGGTGACCCCGTTGCAAAGCTGCTTGTGTGCTGAAGAAGCAGAGCACTAGCTTTCCCTGCTGGTCCTTCTGCCGTGTGAGCAGATGCCACTGTTCATTCTGTGCTGACTGTGTTGCTGCGCAGCAGAGAGCAGCCTCTGGACTGATTCGATTGAAATGCTTTTCCTGTATGAAAGTGAGCAGTGAAAGCAACGATGAATGCACCAATGTAAAAGGGATTGTGTGCTGAACAGGGCCAGCACCAGCTTTCAATCCTGGCTCTTCTGCTGTGGGAGCAGAGGCCAAACGTTCGTGCTGTACTAACTGTGCTGCAGGGCAGCTGAGAGACACCACCTGAGAATTTGGATTCAAATGGACTTTTAGGTATGAAACCGAGAGACTGCAATGATGGTGACCCCGTTGCAAAGCTGCTTGTGTGCTGAAGAAGCAGAGCACTAGCTTTCCCTGCTGCTCCTTCTGCCGTGTGAGCAGATGCCACTGTTCATTCTGTGCTGTGTTGCTGCCAGCAGGGAGCAGGCTCTGGACGGATTCTATTCAAATGCTTTTCCTGTATGAGTGTTAGCAGTGAAAGCAACGATGGAGGCACCAATGTAAAGGGGATTGTGTGCTGAACAGGTCCAGCACCAGCTTTCAATCCTGGCTCTTCTGCTGTGGGAGCAGAGGCCAAACGTTCGTGCTGTACTCACTGTGCGGCTGGGCAGCTGAGCGACACCACCTGAGAATTCGGATTCAAATGGACTTTTAGGTATGAAGCCGAGGAGAGACTGCAATGATGGTGACCCGGTTGCAAAGCTGCTTGTGTGCTGAAGAAGCAGAGCACTAGCTTTCCCTGCTGCTCCTTCTGCCGTGTGAGCAGATGCCACTGTTCATTCTGTGCTGACTGTGTTGCGCAGCAGAGAGCAGCCTCTGGACTGATTCCATTCAAATGCTTTTCCTGTATGAATGTGAGCAGTGAAAGCAACGATGGAGGCACCAATGTAAAGGTGATTGTGTGCTGAACAGGTCCAGCACCAGCTTTCAATCCTGGCTCTTCTGCTGTGGGAGCAGAGGCCAAACGTTCGTGCTGTACTAACTGTGCTGCTGGGCAGCTGAGAGACACCACCTGAGAATTTGGATTCAAATGGACTTTTAGGTATGAACCCGAGGAGAGACTGCAATGATGGTGACCCCGTTGCAAAGCTGCTTGTGTGCTGAAGAAGCAGAGCACTAGCTTTCCCTGCTGCTCCTTCTGCCGTGTGAGCAGATGCCACTGTTCATTCTGTGCTGACTGTGTTGCTGCGCAGCAGAGAGCAGCCTCTGGACTGATTCCATTCAAATGCTTTTCCTGTATGAATGTGAGCAGTGAAAGCAACGATAGAGGCACCAATGTAAAGGTGATTGTGTGCTGAACAGGTCCAGCACCAGCTTTCAATCCTGGCTCTTCTGCTGTGGGAGCAGAGGCCAAACGTTCTTGCTGTACTAACTGTGCTGCTGGGCAGCTGAGAGACACCACCTGAGAATTTGGATTCAAATGGACTTTTAGGTATGAAGCCGAGGAGAGACTGCAATGATGGTGACCCCGTTGCAAAGCTGCTTGTGTGCTGAAGAAGCAGAGCACTAGCTTTCCCTGCTGCTCCTTCTGCCGTGTGAGCAGATGCCACTGTTCATTCTGTGCTGACTGTGTTGCTGCGCAGCAGAGAGCAGCCTCTGGACTGATTCCATTCAAATGCTTTTCCTGTATGAAAGTGAGCAGTGAAAGCAACGATGAATGCACCAATGTAAAAGGGATTGTGTGCTGAACAGGTCCAGCACCAGCTTTCAATCCTGGCTCTTCTGCTGTGGGAGCAGAGGCCAAACGTTCGTGCTGTACTAACTGTGCTGCTGGGCAGCTGAGAGACACCACCTGAGAATTTGGATTCAAATGGACTTTTAGGTATGAACCCGAGGAGAGACTGCAATGATGGTGACCCCGTTGCAAAGCTGCTTGTGTGCTGAAGAAGCAGAGCACTAGCTTTCCCTGCTGGTCCTTCTGCCGTGTGAGCAGATGCCACTGTTCATTCTGTGCTGACTGTGTTGCTGCGCAGCAGAGAGCAGCCTCTGGACTGATTCGATTGAAATGCTTTTCCTGTATGAAAGTGAGCAGTGAAAGCAACGATGAATGCACCAATGTAAAAGGGATTGTGTGCTGAACAGGGCCAGCACCAGCTTTCAATCCTGGCTCTTCTGCTGTGGGAGCAGAGGCCAAACGTTCGTGCTGTACTAACTGTGCTGCAGGGCAGCTGAGAGACACCACCTGAGAATTTGGATTCAAATGGACTTTTAGGTATGAAACCGAGAGACTGCAATGATGGTGACCCCGTTGCAAAGCTGCTTGTGTGCTGAAGAAGCAGAGCACTAGCTTTCCCTGCTGCTCTTCTGCCGTGTGAGCAGATGCCACTGTTCATTCTGTGCTGTGTTGCTGCCAGCAGGGAGCAGGCTCTGGACGGATTCTATTCAAATGCTTTTCCTGTATGAGTGTTAGCAGTGAAAGCAACGATGGAGGCACCAATGTAAAGGTGATTGTGTGCTGAACAGGTCCAGCACCAGCTTTCAATCCTGGCTCTTCTGCTGTGGGAGCAGAGGCCAAACGTTCGTGCTGTACTCACTGTGCTGCTGGGCAGCTGAGCGACACCACCTGAGAATTCGGATTCAAATGGACTTTTAGGTATGAAGCCGAGGAGAGACTGCAATGATGGTGACCCCGTTGCAAAGCTGCTTGTGTGCTGAAGAAGCAGAGCACTAGCTTTCCCTGCTGCTCCTTCTGCCGTGTGAGCAGATGCCACTGTTCATTCTGTGCTGACTGTGTTGCTGCGCAGCAGAGAGCAGCCTCTGGACTGATTCCATTCAAATGCTTTTCCTGTATGAAAGTGAGCAGTGAAAGCAACGATGAATGCACCAATGGAAAAGGGATTGTGTGCTGAACAGGTCCAGCACCAGCTTTCAATCCTGGCTCTTCTGCTGTGGGAGCAGAGGCCAAACGTTCGTGCTGTACTAACTGTGCTGCTGGGCAGCTGAGAGAGACCACCTGAGAATTTGGATTCAAATTTACTTTTAGGTATGAAACCGAGGAGAGACTGCAATGATGGTGACCCCGTTGCAAAGCTGCTTGTGTGCTGAAGAAGCAGAGCACTAGCTTTCCCTGCTGCTCCTTCTGCCGTGTGAGCATATGCCACTGTTCATTCTGTGCGGTGTTGCTGCCAGCAGGGAGCAGGCTCTGGACGGATTCTATTCAAATGCTTTTCCTGTATGAGTGTTAGCAGTGAAAGCAACGATGGAGTCACCAATGTAAAGGGGATTGTGTGCTGAACAGGTCCAGCACCAGCTTTCAATCCTGGCTCTTCTGCTGTTGGAGCAGAGGCCAAACGTTCGTGCTGTACTCACTGTGCTGCTGGGCAGCTGAGCGACACCACCTGAGAATTCGGATTCAAATGGACTTTTAGGTATGAAGCCGAGGAGAGACTGCAATGATGGTGACCCCGTTGCAAAGCTGCTTGTGTGCTGAAGAAGCAGAGCACATGCTTTCCCTGCTGCTCCTTCTGCCGTGTGAGCAGATGCCACTGTTCATTCTGTGCTGACTGTGTTGCTGCGCAGCAGAGAGCAGCCTCTGGACTGATTCCATTCAAATGCTTTTCCTGTATGAATGTGAGCAGTGAAAGCAACGATGGAGGCACCAATGTAAAGGTGATTGTGTGCTGAACAGGTCCAGCACCAGCTTTCAATCCTGGCTCTTCTGCTGTGGGAGCAGAGGCCAAACGTTCGTGCTGTACTAACTGTGCTGCTGGGCAGCTGAGAGACACCACCTGAGAATTTGGATTCAAATGGACTTTTAGGTATGAAGCCGAGGAGAGACTGCAATGATGGTGACCCCGTTGCAAATCTGCTTGTGTGCTGAAGAAGCAGAGCACTAGCTTTCCCTGCTGCTCCTTCTGCCGTGTGAGCAGATGCCACTGTTCATTCTGTGCTGACTGTGTTGCTGCGCAGCAGAGAGCAGGCTCTGGACTGATTCCATTCAAATGCTTTTCCTGTATGAAAGTGAGCAGTGAAAGCAACGATGAATGCACCAATGTAAAAGGGATTGTGTGCTGAACAGGTCCAGCACCAGCTTTCAATCCTTGCTCTTCTGCTGTGGGAGCAGAGGCCAAACGTTCGTGCTGTACTCACTGTGCTGCTGGGCAGCTGAGAGACACCACCTGAGAATTTGGATTCAAATTTACTTTTAGGTATGAAACCGAGGAGAGACTGCAATGATGGTGACCCCGTTGCAAAGCTGCTTGTGTGCTGAAGAAGCAGAGCACTAGCTTTCCCTGCTGCTCCTTCTGCCGTGTGAGCAGATGCCACTGTTCATTCTGTGCTGTGTTGCTGCCAGCAGGGAGCAGGCTCTGGACGGATTCTATTCAAATGCTTTTCCTGTATGAGTGTTAGCAGTGAAAGCAACGATGGAGGCACCAATGTAAAGGGGATTGTGTGCTGAACAGGTCCAGCACCAGCTTTCAATCCTGGCTCTTCTGCTGTGGGAGCAGAGGCCAAACGTTCGTGCTGTACTCACTGTGCTGCTGGGCAGCTGAGCGACACCACCTGAGAATTCGGATTCAAATGGACTTTTAGGTATGAAGCCGAGGAGAGACTGCAATGATGGTGACCCGGTTGCAAAGCTGCTTGTGTGCTGAAGAAGCAGAGCACTAGCTTTCCCTGCTGCTCCTTCTGCCGTGTGAGCAGATGCCACTGTTCATTCTGTGCTGACTGTGTTGCGCAGCAGAGAGCAGCCTCTGGACTGATTCCATTCAAATGCTTTTCCTGTATGAATGTGAGCAGTGAAAGCAACGATGGAGGCACCAATGTAAAGGTGATTGTGTGCTGAACAGGTCCAGCACCAGCTTTCAATCCTGGCTCTTCTGCTGTGGGAGCAGAGGCCAAACGTTCGTGCTGTACTAACTGTGCTGCTGGGCAGCTGAGAGACACCACCTGAGAATTTGGATTCAAATGGACTTTTAGGTATGAACCCGAGGAGAGACTGCAATGATGGTGACCCCGTTGCAAAGCTGCTTGTGTGCTGAAGAAGCAGAGCACTAGCTTTCCCTGCTGCTCCTTCTGCCGTGTGAGCAGATGCCACTGTTCATTCTGTGCTGACTGTGTTGCTGCGCAGCAGAGAGCAGCCTCTGGACTGATTCCATTCAAATGCTTTTCCTGTATGAATGTGAGCAGTGAAAGCAACGATGGAGGCACCAATGTAAAGGTGATTGTGTGCTGAACAGGTCCAGCACCAGCTTTCAATCCTGGCTCTTCTGCTGTGGGAGCAGAGGCCAAACGTTCTTGCTGTACTAACTGTGCTGCTGGGCAGCTGAGAGACACCACCTGAGAATTTGGATTCAAATGGACTTTTAGGTATGAAGCCGAGGAGAGACTGCAATGATGGTGACCCCGTTGCAAAGCTGCTTGTGTGCTGAAGAAGCAGAGCACTAGCTTTCCCTGCTGCTCCTTCTGCCGTGTGAGCAGATGCCACTCTTCATTCTGTGCTGACTGTGTTGCTGCGCAGCAGAGAGCAGCCTCTGGACTGATTCCATTCAAATGCTTTTCCTGTATGAAAGTGAGCAGTGAAAGAAACGATGAATGCACCAATGTAAAAGGGATTGTGTGCTGAACAGGTCCAGCACCAGCTTTCAATCCTGGCTCTTCTGCTGTGGGAGCAGAGGCCAAACGTTCGTGCTGTACTAACTGTGCTGCTGGGCAGCTGAGCGACACCATCTGAGAATTCGGATTCAAAAGGACTTTTAGGTATGAAGCCGCGGAGAGACTGCAATGATGGTGACCCCGTTGCAAAGCTGCTTGTGTGCTGAAGAAGCAGAGCACTAGCTTTCCCTGCTGCTCCTTCTGCCGTGTGAGCAGATGCCACTGTTCATTCTGTGCTGACTGTGTTGCTGCGCAGCAGAGAGCAGCCTCTGGACTGATTCCATTCAAATGCTTTTCCTGTATGAAAGTGAGCAGTGAAAGCAACGATGAATGCACCAATGTAAAAGGGATTGTGTGCTGAACAGGTCCAGCACCAGCTTTCAATCCTTGCTCTTCTGCTGTGGGAGCAGAGGCCAAACGTTCGTGCTGTACTCACTGTGCTGCTGGGCAGCTGAGAGACACCACCTGAGAATTTGGATTCAAATTTACTTTTAGGTATGAAACCGAGGAGAGACTGCAATGATGGTGACCCCGTTGCAAAGCTGCTTGTGTGCTGAAGAAGCAGAGCACTAGCTTTCCCTGCTGCTCCTTCTGCCGTGTGAGCAGATGCCACTGTTCATTCTGTGCTGTGTTGCTGCCAGCAGGGAGCAGGCTCTGGACGGATTCTATTCAAATGCTTTTCCTGTATGAGTGTTAGCAGTGAAAGCAACGATGGAGGCACCAATGTAAAGGGGATTGTGTGCTGAACAGGTCCAGCACCAGCTTTCAATCCTGGCTCTTCTGCTGTGGGAGCAGAGGCCAAACGTTCGTGCTGTACTCACTGTGCTGCTGGGCAGCTGAGCGACACCACCTGAGAATTCGGATTCAAATGGACTTTTAGGTATGAAGCCGAGGAGAGACTGCAATGATGGTGACCCGGTTGCAAAGCTGCTTGTGTGCTGAAGAAGCAGAGCACTAGCTTTCCCTGCTGCTCCTTCTGCCGTGTGAGCAGATGCCACTGTTCATTCTGTGCTGACTGTGTTGCGCAGCAGAGAGCAGCCTCTGGACTGATTCCATTCAAATGCTTTTCCTGTATGAATGTGAGCAGTGAAAGCAACGATGGAGGCACCAATGTAAAGGTGATTGTGTGCTGAACAGGTCCAGCACCAGCTTTCAATCCTGGCTCTTCTGCTGTGGGAGCAGAGGCCAAACGTTCGTGCTGTACTAACTGTGCTGCTGGGCAGCTGAGAGACACCACCTGAGAATTTGGATTCAAATGGACTTTTAGGTATGAACCCGAGGAGAGACTGCAATGATGGTGACCCCGTTGCAAAGCTGCTTGTGTGCTGAAGAAGCAGAGCACTAGCTTTCCCTGCTGCTCCTTCTGCCGTGTGAGCAGATGCCACTGTTCATTCTGTGCTGACTGTGTTGCTGCGCAGCAGAGAGCAGCCTCTGGACTGATTCCATTCAAATGCTTTTCCTGTATGAATGTGAGCAGTGAAAGCAACGATGGAGGCACCAATGTAAAGGTGATTGTGTGCTGAACAGGTCCAGCACCAGCTTTCAATCCTGGCTCTTCTGCTGTGGGAGCAGAGGCCAAACGTTCTTGCTGTACTAACTGTGCTGCTGGGCAGCTGAGAGACACCACCTGAGAATTTGGATTCAAATGGACTTTTAGGTATGAAGCCGAGGAGAGACTGCAATGATGGTGACCCCGTTGCAAAGCTGCTTGTGTGCTGAAGAAGCAGAGCACTAGCTTTCCCTGCTGCTCCTTCTGCCGTGTGAGCAGATGCCACTGTTCATTCTGTGCTGACTGTGTTGCTGCGCAGCAGAGAGCAGCCTCTGGACTGATTCCATTCAAATGCTTTTCCTGTATGAAAGTGAGCAGTGAAAGAAACGATGAATGCACCAATGTAAAAGGGATTGTGTGCTGAACAGGTCCAGCACCAGCTTTCAATCCTGGCTCTTCTGCTGTGGGAGCAGAGGCCAAACGTTCGTGCTGTACTAACTGTGCTGCTGGGCAGCTGAGCGACACCATCTGAGAATTCGGATTCAAAAGGACTTTTAGGTATGAAGCCGCGGAGAGACTGCAATGATGGTGACCCCGTTGCAAAGCTGCTTGTGTGCTGAAGAAGCAGAGCACTAGCTTTCCCTGCTGCTCCTTCTGCCGTGTGAGCAGATGCCACTGTTCATTCTGTGCTGACTGTGTTGCTGCGCAGCAGAGAGCAGCCTCTGGACTGATTCCATTCAAATGCTTTTCCTGTATGAATGTGAGCAGTGAAAGCAACGATGGAGGCACCAATGTAAAGGTGATTGTGTGCTGAACAGGTCCAGCCTCAGCTTTCAATCCTGGCTCTTCTGCTGTGGGAGCAGAGGCCAAACGTTCGTGCTGTACTAACTGTGCTGCTGGGCAGCTGAGAGACACCACCTGAGAATTTGGATTCAAATGGACTTTTAGGTATGAACCCGAGGAGAGACTGCAATGATGGTGACCCCGTTGCAAAGCTGCTTGTGTGCTGAAGAAGCAGAGCACTAGCTTTCCCTGCTGGTCCTTCTGCCGTGTGAGCAGATGCCACTGTTCATTCTGTGCTGACTGTGTTGCTGCGCAGCAGAGAGCAGCCTCTGGACTGATTCGATTGAAATGCTTTTCCTGTATGAAAGTGAGCAGTGAAAGCAACGATGAATGCACCAATGTAAAAGGGATTGTGTGCTGAACAGGGCCAGCACCAGCTTTCAATCCTGGCTCTTCTGCTGTGGGAGCAGAGGCCAAACGTTCGTGCTGTACTAACTGTGCTGCAGGGCAGCTGAGAGACACCACCTGAGAATTTGGATTCAAATGGACTTTTAGGTATGAAACCGAGAGACTGCAATGATGGTGACCCCGTTGCAAAGCTGCTTGTGTGCTGAAGAAGCAGAGCACTAGCTTTCCCTGCTGCTCTTCTGCCGTGTGAGCAGATGCCACTGTTCATTCTGTGCTGTGTTGCTGCCAGCAGGGAGCAGGCTCTGGACGGATTCTATTCAAATGCTTTTCCAGTATGAGTGTTAGCAGTGAAAGCAACGATGGAGGCACCAATGTAAAGGTGATTGTGTGCTGAACAGGTCCAGCACCAGCTTTCAATCCTGGCTCTTCTGCTGTGGGAGCAGATGCCAAACGTTCGTGCTGTACTCACTGTGCTGCTGGGCAGCTGAGCGACACCACCTGAGAATTCGGATTCAAATGGACTTTTAGGTATGAAGCCGAGGAGAGACTGCAATGATGGTGACCCCGTTGCAAAGCTGCTTGTGTGCTGAAGAAGCAGAGCACTAGCTTTCCCTGCTGCTCCTTCTGCCGTGTGAGCAGATGCCACTGTTCATTCTGTGCTGACTGTGTTGCTGCGCAGCAGAGAGCAGCCTCTGGACTGATTCCATTCAAATGCTTTTCCTGTATGAATGTGAGCAGTGAAAGCAACGATGGAGGCACCAATGTAAAGGTGATTGTGTGCTGAACAGGTCCAGCCTCAGCTTTCAATCCTGGCTCTTCTGCTGTGGGAGCAGAGGCCAAACGTTCGTGCTGTACTAACTGTGCTGCTGGGCAGCTGAGAGACACCACCTGAGAATTTGGATTCAAATGGACTTTTAGGTATGAAGCCGAGGAGAGACTGCAATGATGGTGACCCCGTTGCAAATCTGCTTGTGTGCTGAAGAAGCAGAGCACTAGCTTTCCCTGCTGCTCCTTCTGCCGTGTGAGCAGATGCCACTGTTCATTCTGTGCTGACTGTGTTGCTGCGCAGCAGAGAGCAGGCTCTGGACTGATTCCATTCAAATGCTTTTCCTGTATGAAAGTGAGCAGTGAAAGCAACGATGAATGCACCAATGTAAAAGGGATTGTGTGCTGAACAGGTCCAGCACCAGCTTTCAATCCTTGCTCTTCTGCTGTGGGAGCAGAGGCCAAACGTTCGTGCTGTACTCACTGTGCTGCTGGGCAGCTGAGAGACACCACCTGAGAATTTGGATTCAAATTTACTTTTAGGTATGAAACCGAGGAGAGACTGCAATGATGGTGACCCCGTTGCAAAGCTGCTTGTGTGCTGAAGAAGCAGAGCACTAGCTTTCCCTGCTGCTCCTTCTGCCGTGTGAGCAGATGCCACTGTTCATTCTGTGCTGTGTTGCTGCCAGCAGGGAGCAGGCTCTGGACGGATTCTATTCAAATGCTTTTCCTGTATGAGTGTTAGCAGTGAAAGCAACGATGGAGGCACCAATGTAAAGGGGATTGTGTGCTGAACAGGTCCAGCACCAGCTTTCAATCCTGGCTCTTCTGCTGTGGGAGCAGAGGCCAAACGTTCGTGCTGTACTCACTGTGCTGCTGGGCAGCTGAGCGACACCACCTGAGAATTCGGATTCAAATGGACTTTTAGGTATGAAGCCGAGGAGAGACTGCAATGATGGTGACCCGGTTGCAAAGCTGCTTGTGTGCTGAAGAAGCAGAGCACTAGCTTTCCCTGCTGCTCCTTCTGCCGTGTGAGCAGATGCCACTGTTCATTCTGTGCTGACTGTGTTGCGCAGCAGAGAGCAGCCTCTGGACTGATTCCATTCAAATGCTTTTCCTGTATGAATGTGAGCAGTGAAAGCAACGATGGAGGCACCAATGTAAAGGTGATTGTGTGCTGAACAGGTCCAGCACCAGCTTTCAATCCTGGCTCTTCTGCTGTGGGAGCAGAGGCCAAACGTTCGTGCTGTACTAACTGTGCTGCTGGGCAGCTGAGAGACACCACC
Source organism: Pezoporus flaviventris (assembly GCF_033815535.1). Lineage (NCBI taxonomy): Eukaryota > Metazoa > Chordata > Aves > Psittaciformes > Psittacidae > Pezoporus > Pezoporus flaviventris. The sequence goes on from NW_026893039.1 coordinate 18,589, forward strand.
TGAGAATTTGGATTCAAATGGACTTTTAGGTATGAACCCGAGGAGAGACTGCAATGATGGTGACCCCGTTGCAAAGCTGCTTGTGTGCTGAAGAAGCAGAGCACTAGCTTTCCCTGCTGCTCCTTCTGCCGTGTGAGCAGATGCCACTGTTCATTCTGTGCTGACTGTGTTGCTGCGCAGCAGAGAGCAGCCTCTGGACTGATTCCATTCAAATGCTTTTCCTGTATGAATGTGAGCAGTGAAAGCAACGATGGAGGCACCAATGTAAAGGTGATTGTGTGCTGAACAGGTCCAGCACCAGCTTTCAATCCTGGCTCTTCTGCTGTGGGAGCAGAGGCCAAACGTTCTTGCTGTACTAACTGTGCTGCTGGGCAGCTGAGAGACACCACCTGAGAATTTGGATTCAAATGGACTTTTAGGTATGAAGCCGAGGAGAGACTGCAATGATGGTGACCCCGTTGCAAAGCTGCTTGTGTGCTGAAGAAGCAGAGCACTAGCTTTCCCTGCTGCTCCTTCTGCCGTGTGAGCAGATGCCACTGTTCATTCTGTGCTGACTGTGTTGCTGCGCAGCAGAGAGCAGCCTCTGGACTGATTCCATTCAAATGCTTTTCCTGTATGAAAGTGAGCAGTGAAAGCAACGATGAATGCACCAATGTAAAAGGGATTGTGTGCTGAACAGGTCCAGCACCAGCTTTCAATCCTGGCTCTTCTGCTGTGGGAGCAGAGGCCAAACGTTCGTGCTGTACTAACTGTGCTGCTGGGCAGCTGAGCGACACCATCTGAGAATTCGGATTCAAAAGGACTTTTAGGTATGAAGCCGCGGAGAGACTGCAATGATGGTGACCCCGTTGCAAAGCTGCTTGTGTGCTGAAGAAGCAGAGCACTAGCTTTCCCTGCTGCTCCTTCTGCCGTGTGAGCAGATGCCACTGTTCATTCTGTGCTGACTGTGTTGCTGCGCAGCAGAGAGCAGCCTCTGGACTGATTCCATTCAAATGCTTTTCCTGTATGAATGTGAGCAGTGAAAGCAACGATGGAGGCACCAATGTAAAGGTGATTGTGTGCTGAACAGGTCCAGCCTCAGCTTTCAATCCTGGCTCTTCTGCTGTGGGAGCAGAGGCCAAACGTTCGTGCTGTACTAACTGTGCTGCTGGGCAGCTGAGAGACACCACCTGAGAATTTGGATTCAAATGGACTTTTAGGTATGAACCCGAGGAGAGACTGCAATGATGGTGACCCCGTTGCAAAGCTGCTTGTGTGCTGAAGAAGCAGAGCACTAGCTTTCCCTGCTGGTCCTTCTGCCGTGTGAGCAGATGCCACTGTTCATTCTGTGCTGACTGTGTTGCTGCGCAGCAGAGAGCAGCCTCTGGACTGATTCGATTGAAATGCTTTTCCTGTATGAAAGTGAGCAGTGAAAGCAACGATGAATGCACCAATGTAAAAGGGATTGTGTGCTGAACAGGGCCAGCACCAGCTTTCAATCCTGGCTCTTCTGCTGTGGGAGCAGAGGCCAAACGTTCGTGCTGTACTAACTGTGCTGCAGGGCAGCTGAGAGACACCACCTGAGAATTTGGATTCAAATGGACTTTTAGGTATGAAACCGAGAGACTGCAATGATGGTGACCCCGTTGCAAAGCTGCTTGTGTGCTGAAGAAGCAGAGCACTAGCTTTCCCTGCTGCTCTTCTGCCGTGTGAGCAGATGCCACTGTTCATTCTGTGCTGTGTTGCTGCCAGCAGGGAGCAGGCTCTGGACGGATTCTATTCAAATGCTTTTCCTGTATGAGTGTTAGCAGTGAAAGCAACGATGGAGGCACCAATGTAAAGGTGATTGTGTGCTGAACAGGTCCAGCACCAGCTTTCAATCCTGGCTCTTCTGCTGTGGGAGCAGAGGCCAAACGTTCGTGCTGTACTCACTGTGCTGCTGGGCAGCTGAGCGACACCACCTGAGAATTCGGATTCAAATGGACTTTTAGGTATGAAGCCGAGGAGAGACTGCAATGATGGTGACCCCGTTGCAAAGCTGCTTGTGTGCTGAAGAAGCAGAGCACTAGCTTTCCCTGCTGCTCCTTCTGCCGTGTGAGCAGATGCCACTGTTCATTCTGTGCTGACTGTGTTGCTGCGCAGCAGAGAGCAGCCTCTGGACTGATTCCATTCAAATGCTTTTCCTGTATGAAAGTGAGCAGTGAAAGCAACGATGAATGCACCAATGGAAAAGGGATTGTGTGCTGAACAGGTCCAGCACCAGCTTTCAATCCTGGCTCTTCTGCTGTGGGAGCAGAGGCCAAACGTTCGTGCTGTACTAACTGTGCTGCTGGGCAGCTGAGAGAGACCACCTGAGAATTTGGATTCAAATTTACTTTTAGGTATGAAACCGAGGAGAGACTGCAATGATGGTGACCCCGTTGCAAAGCTGCTTGTGTGCTGAAGAAGCAGAGCACTAGCTTTCCCTGCTGCTCCTTCTGCCGTGTGAGCAGATGCCACTGTTCATTCTGTGCGGTGTTGCTGCCAGCAGGGAGCAGGCTCTGGACGGATTCTATTCAAATGCTTTTTCCTGTATGAGTGTTAGCAGTGAAAGCAACGATGGAGTCACCAATGTAAAGGGGATTGTGTGCTGAACAGGTCCAGCACCAGCTTTCAATCCTGGCTCTTCTGCTGTTGGAGCAGAGGCCAAACGTTCGTGCTGTACTCACTGTGCTGCTGGGCAGCTGAGCGACACCACCTGAGAATTCGGATTCAAATGGACTTTTAGGTATGAAGCCGAGGAGAGACTGCAATGATGGTGACCCCGTTGCAAAGCTGCTTGTGTGCTGAAGAAGCAGAGCACATGCTTTCCCTGCTGCTCCTTCTGCCGTGTGAGCAGATGCCACTGTTCATTCTGTGCTGACTGTGTTGCTGCGCAGCAGAGAGCAGCCTCTGGACTGATTCCATTCAAATGCTTTTCCTGTATGAATGTGAGCAGTGAAAGCAACGATGGAGGCACCAATGTAAAGGTGATTGTGTGCTGAACAGGTCCAGCACCAGCTTTCAATCCTGGCTCTTCTGCTGTGGGAGCAGAGGCCAAACGTTCGTGCTGTACTAACTGTGCTGCTGGGCAGCTGAGAGACACCACCTGAGAATTTGGATTCAAATGGACTTTTAGGTATGAAGCCGAGGAGAGACTGCAATGATGGTGACCCCGTTGCAAATCTGCTTGTGTGCTGAAGAAGCAGAGCACTAGCTTTCCCTGCTGCTCCTTCTGCCGTGTGAGCAGATGCCACTGTTCATTCTGTGCTGACTGTGTTGCTGCGCAGCAGAGAGCAGGCTCTGGACTGATTCCATTCAAATGCTTTTCCTGTATGAAAGTGAGCAGTGAAAGCAACGATGAATGCACCAATGTAAAAGGGATTGTGTGCTGAACAGGTCCAGCACCAGCTTTCAATCCTTGCTCTTCTGCTGTGGGAGCAGAGGCCAAACGTTCGTGCTGTACTCACTGTGCTGCTGGGCAGCTGAGAGACACCACCTGAGAATTTGGATTCAAATTTACTTTTAGGTATGAAACCGAGGAGAGACTGCAATGATGGTGACCCCGTTGCAAAGCTGCTTGTGTGCTGAAGAAGCAGAGCACTAGCTTTCCCTGCTGCTCCTTCTGCCGTGTGAGCAGATGCCACTGTTCATTCTGTGCTGTGTTGCTGCCAGCAGGGAGCAGGCTCTGGACGGATTCTATTCAAATGCTTTTCCTGTATGAGTGTTAGCAGTGAAAGCAACGATGGAGGCACCAATGTAAAGGGGATTGTGTGCTGAACAGGTCCAGCACCAGCTTTCAATCCTGGCTCTTCTGCTGTGGGAGCAGAGGCCAAACGTTCGTGCTGTACTCACTGTGCTGCTGGGCAGCTGAGCGACACCACCTGAGAATTCGGATTCAAATGGACTTTTAGGTATGAAGCCGAGGAGAGACTGCAATGATGGTGACCCGGTTGCAAAGCTGCTTGTGTGCTGAAGAAGCAGAGCACTAGCTTTCCCTGCTGCTCCTTCTGCCGTGTGAGCAGATGCCACTGTTCATTCTGTGCTGACTGTGTTGCGCAGCAGAGAGCAGCCTCTGGACTGATTCCATTCAAATGCTTTTCCTGTATGAATGTGAGCAGTGAAAGCAACGATGGAGGCACCAATGTAAAGGTGATTGTGTGCTGAACAGGTCCAGCACCAGCTTTCAATCCTGGCTCTTCTGCTGTGGGAGCAGAGGCCAAACGTTCGTGCTGTACTAACTGTGCTGCTGGGCAGCTGAGAGACACCACCTGAGAATTTGGATTCAAATGGGACTTTTAGGTATGAACCCGAGGAGAGACTGCAATGATGGTGACCCCGTTGCAAAGCTGCTTGTGTGCTGAAGAAGCAGAGCACTAGCTTTCCCTGCTGCTCCTTCTGCCGTGTGAGCAGATGCCACTGTTCATTCTGTGCTGACTGTGTTGCTGCGCAGCAGAGAGCAGCCTCTGGACTGATTCCATTCAAATGCTTTTCCTGTATGAATGTGAGCAGTGAAAGCAACGATGGAGGCACCAATGTAAAGGTGATTGTGTGCTGAACAGGTCCAGCACCAGCTTTCAATCCTGGCTCTTCTGCTGTGGGAGCAGAGGCCAAACGTTCTTGCTGTACTAACTGTGCTGCTGGGCAGCTGAGAGACACCACCTGAGAATTTGGATTCAAATGGACTTTTAGGTATGAAGCCGAGGAGAGACTGCAATGATGGTGACCCCGTTGCAAAGCTGCTTGTGTGCTGAAGAAGCAGAGCACTAGCTTTCCCTGCTGCTCCTTCTGCCGTGTGAGCAGATACCACTGTTCATTCTGTGCTGACTGTGTTGCTGCGCAGCAGAGAGCAGCCTCTGGACTGATTCCATTCAAATGCTTTTCCTGTATGAAAGTGAGCAGTGAAAGCAACGATGAATGCACCAATGTAAAAGGGATTGTGTGCTGAACAGGTCCAGCACCAGCTTTCAATCCTGGCTCTTCTGCTGTGGGAGCAGAGGCCAAACGTTCGTGCTGTACTAACTGTGCTGCTGGGCAGCTGAGCGACACCATCTGAGAATTCGGATTCAAAAGGACTTTTAGGTATGAAGCCGCGGAGAGACTGCAATGATGGTGACCCCGTTGCAAAGCTGCTTGTGTGCTGAAGAAGCAGAGCACTAGCTTTCCCTGCTGCTCCTTCTGCCGTGTGAGCAGATGCCACTGTTCATTCTGTGCTGACTGTGTTGCTGCGCAGCAGAGAGCAGCCTCTGGACTGATTCCATTCAAATGCTTTTCCTGTATGAATGTGAGCAGTGAAAGCAACGATGGAGGCACCAATGTAAAGGTGATTGTGTGCTGAACAGGTCCAGCCTCAGCTTTCAATCCTGGCTCTTCTGCTGTGGGAGCAGAGGCCAAACGTTCGTGCTGTACTAACTGTGCTGCTGGGCAGCTGAGAGACACCACCTGAGAATTTGGATTCAAATGGACTTTTAGGTATGAACCCGAGGAGAGACTGCAATGATGGTGACCCCGTTGCAAAGCTGCTTGTGTGCTGAAGAAGCAGAGCACTAGCTTTCCCTGCTGGTCCTTCTGCCGTGTGAGCAGATGCCACTGTTCATTCTGTGCTGACTGTGTTGCTGCGCAGCAGAGAGCAGCCTCTGGACTGATTCGATTGAAATGCTTTTCCTGTATGAAAGTGAGCAGTGAAAGCAACGATGAATGCACCAATGTAAAAGGGATTGTGTGCTGAACAGGGCCAGCACCAGCTTTCAATCCTGGCTCTTCTGCTGTGGGAGCAGAGGCCAAACGTTCGTGCTGTACTAACTGTGCTGCAGGGCAGCTGAGAGACACCACCTGAGAATTTGGATTCAAATGGACTTTTAGGTATGAAACCGAGAGACTGCAATGATGGTGACCCCGTTGCAAAGCTGCTTGTGTGCTGAAGAAGCAGAGCACTAGCTTTCCCTGCTGCTCTTCTGCCGTGTGAGCAGATGCCACTGTTCATTCTGTGCTGTGTTGCTGCCAGCAGGGAGCAGGCTCTGGACGGATTCTATTCAAATGCTTTTCCTGTATGAGTGTTAGCAGTGAAAGCAACGATGGAGGCACCAATGTAAAGGTGATTGTGTGCTGAACAGGTCCAGCACCAGCTTTCAATCCTGGCTCTTCTGCTGTGGGAGCAGATGCCAAACGTTCGTGCTGTACTCACTGTGCTGCTGGGCAGCTGAGCGACACCACCTGAGAATTCGGATTCAAATGGACTTTTAGGTATGAAGCCGAGGAGAGACTGCAATGATGGTGACCCCGTTGCAAAGCTGCTTGTGTGCTGAAGAAGCAGAGCACTAGCTTTCCCTGCTGCTCCTTCTGCCGTGTGAGCAGATGCCACTGTTCATTCTGTGCTGACTGTGTTGCTGCGCAGCAGAGAGCAGCCTCTGGACTGATTCCATTCAAATGCTTTTCCTGTATGAAAGTGAGCAGTGAAAGCAACGATGAATGCACCAATGGAAAAGGGATTGTGTGCTGAACAGGTCCAGCACCAGCTTTCAATCCTGGCTCTTCTGCTGTGGGAGCAGAGGCCAAACGTTCGTGCTGTACTAACTGTGCTGCTGGGCAGCTGAGAGAGACCACCTGAGAATTTGGATTCAAATTTACTTTTAGGTATGAAACCGAGGAGAGACTGCAATGATGGTGACCCCGTTGCAAAGCTGCTTGTGTGCGGAAGAAGCAGAGCACTAGCTTTCCCTGCTGCTCCTTCTGCCGTGTGAGCAGATGCCACTGTTCATTCTGTGCTGTGTTGCTGCCAGCAGGGAGCAGGCTCTGGACGGATTCTATTCAAATGCTTTTCCTGTATGAGTGTTAGCAGTGAAAGCAACGATGGAGTCACCAATGTAAAGGGGATTGTGTGCTGAACAGGTCCAGCACCAGCTTTCAATCCTGGCTGTTCTGCTGTGGAGCAGAGGCCAAACGTTCGTGCTGTACTCACTGTGCTGCTGGGCAGCTGAGCGACACCACCTGAGAATTCGGATTCAAATGGACTTTTAGGTATGAAACCGAGGAGAGACTGCAATGATGGTGACCCCGTTGCAAAGCTGCTTGTGTGCTGAAGAAGCAGAGCACTAGCTTTCCCTGCTGCTCCTTCTGCCGTGTGAGCAGATGCCACTGTTCATTCTGTGCTGACTGTGTTGCTTCGCAGCAGAGAGCAGCCTCTGGACTGATTCCATTCAAATGCTTTTCCTGTATGAAAGTGAGCAGTGAAAGCAACGATGGAGGCACCAATGTAAAGGGGATTGTGTGCTGAACAGGTCCAGCACCAGCTTTCAATCCTGGCTCTTCTGCTGTGGGAGCAGAGGCCAAACGTTCGTGCTGTACTAACTGTGCTGCTGGGCAGCTGAGCGACACCACCTGATGATTTGGATTCAAATGGACTTTTAGGTATGAAACCGAGGAGAGACTGCAATGATGGTGACCCCGTTGCAAAGCTGCTTGTGTGCTGAAGAAGCAGAGCACTAGCTTTCCCTGCTGCTCTTCTGCCGTGTGAGCAGATGCCACTGTTCATTCTGTGCTGTGTTGCTGCCAGCAGGGAGCAGGCTCTGGACGGATTCTATTCAAATGCTTTTCCTGTATGAGTGTTAGCAGTGAAAGCAACGATGGAGGCACCAATATAAAGGGGATTGTGTGCTGAACAGGTCCAGCACCAGCTTTCAATCCTGGCTCTTCTGCTGTTGGAGCAGAGGCCAAACGTTCGTGCTGTACTAACTGTGCTGCTGGGCAGCTGAGCGACACCATCTGAGAATTCGGATTCAAAAGGACTTTTAGGTATGAAGCCGAGGAGAGACTGCAATGATGGTGACCCCGTTGCAAAGCTGCTTGTGTGCTGAAGAAGCAGAGCACTAGCTTTCCCTGCTGCTCCTTCTGCCGTGTGAGCAGATGCCACTGTTCATTCTGTGCTGTGTTGCTGCGCAGCAGAGAGCAGCCTCTGGACTGATTCCATTCAAATGCTTTTCCTGTATGAAAGTGAGCAGTGAAAGCAACGATGAATGCACCAATGTAAAAGGGATTGTGTGCTGAACAGGTCCAGCACCAGCTTTCAATCCTGGCTCTTCTGCTGTGGGAGCAGAGGCCAAACGTTCGTGCTGTACTAACTGTGCTGCTGGGCAGCTGAGAGAGACCACCTGAGAATTTGGATTCAAATTTACTTTTAGGTATGAAACCGAGGAGAGACTGCAATGATGGTGACCCCGTTGCAAAGCTGCTTGTGTGCTGAAGAAGCAGAGCACTAGCTTTCCCTGCTGCTCCTTCTGCCGTGTGAGCAGATGCCACTGTTCATTCTGTGCTGTGTTGCTGCCAGCAGGGAGCAGGCTCTGGACGGATTCTATTCAAATGCTTTTCCTGTATGAGTGTTAGCAGTGAAAGCAACGATGGAGGCACCAATGTAAAGGGGATTGTGTGCTGAACAGGTCCAGCACCAGCTTTCAATCCTGGCTCTTCTGCTGCGGGAGCAGAGGCCAAACGTTCGTGCTGTACTCACTGTGCTGCTAGGCAGCTGAGCGACACCACCTGAGAATTCGGATTCAAATGGACTTTTAGGTATGAAACCGAGGAGAGACTGCAATGATGGTGACCCCGTTGCAAAGCTGCTTGTGTGCTGAAGAAGCAGAGCACTAGCTTTCCCTGCTGCTCCTTCTGCCGTGTGAGCAGATGCCACTGTTCATTCTGTGCTGACTGTGTTGCTGCGCAGCAGAGAGCAGCCTCTGGACTGATTCCATTCAAATGCTTTTCCTGTATGAATGTGAGCAGTGAAAGCAACGATGGAGGCACCAATGTAAAGGTGATTGTGTGCTGAACAGGTCCAGCACCAGCTTTCAATCCTGGCTCTTCTGCTGTGGGAGCAGAGGCCAAACGTTCGTGCTGTACTCACTGTGCTGCTGGGCAGCTGAGAGACACCACCTGAGAATTTGGATTCAAATGGACTTTTAGGTATGAAACCGAGGAGAGACTGCAATGATGGTGACCCCGTTTCAAAGCTGCTTGTGTGCTGAAGAAGCAGAGCACTAGCTTTCCCTGCTGCTCCTTCTGCCGTGTGAGCAGATGCCACTGTTCATTCTGTGCTGTGTTGCTGCCAGCAGGGAGCAGGCTCTGGACGGATTCGATTCAAATGCTTTTCCTGTATGAGTGTTAGCAGTGAAAGCAACGATGGAGGCACCAATGTAAAGGGGATTGTGTGCTGAACAGGTCCAGCACCAGCTTTCAATCCTGGCTCTTCTGCTGTGGGAGCAGAGGCCAAACGTTCGTGCTGTACTCACTGTGCTGCTGGGCAGCTGAGCGACACCACCTGAGAATTTGGATTCAAATGGACTTTTAGGTATGAAGCCGAGGAGAGACTGCAATGATGGTGACCCCGTTGCAAAGCTGCTTGTGTGCTGAAGAAGCAGAGCACTAGCTTTCCCTGCTGGTCCTTCTGCCGTGTGAGCAGATGCCACTGTTCATTCTGTGCTGACTGTGTTGCTGCGCAGCAGAGAGCAGCCTCTGGACTGATTCCATTCAAATGCTTTTCCTGTATGAAAGTGAGCAGTGAAAGCAACGATGAATGCACCAATGTAAAAGGGATTGTGTGCTGAACAGGTCCAGCACCAGCTTTCAATCCTGGCTCTTCTGCTGTGGGAGCAGAGGCCAAACGTTCGTGCTGTACTAACTGTGCTGCTGGGCAGCTGAGAGACACCACCTGAGAATTTGGATTCAAATGGACATTTAGGTATGAAACCGAGGAGAGACTGCAATGATGGTGACCCCGTTGCAAAGCTGCTTGTGTGCTGAAGAAGCAGAGCACTAGCTTTCCCTGCTGCTCCTTCTGCCGTGTGAGCAGATGCCACTGTTCATTCTGTGCTGACTGTGTTGCTGCGTAGCAGAGAGCAGCCTCTGGACTGATTCCATTCAAATGCTTTTCCTGTATGAAAGTGAGCAGTGAAAGCAACGATGAATGCACCAATGTAAAAGGGATTGTGTGCTGAACAGGTCCAGCACCAGCTTTCAATCCTGGCTCTTCTGCTGTGGGAGCAGAGGCCAAACGTTCGTGCTGTACTAACTGTGCTGCTGGGCAGCTGAGAGACACCACCTGAGAATTCGGATTCAAAAGGACTTTTAGGTATGAAGCCGCGGAGAGACTGCAATGATGGTGACCCCGTTGCAAAGCTGCTTGTGTGCTGAAGAAGCAGAGCACTAGCTTTCCCTGCTGCTCCTTCTGCCGTGTGAGCAGATGCCACTGTTCATTCTGTGCTGACTGTGTTGCTGCGCAGCAGAGAGCAGCCTCTGGACTGATTCCATTCAAATGTTTTTCCTGTATGAATGTGAGCAGTGAAAGCAACGATGGAGGCACCAATGTAAAGGGGATTGTGTGCTGAACAGGTCCAGCACCAGCTTTCAATCCTGGCTCTTCTGCTGTGGGAGCAGAGGCCAAACGTTCGTGCTGTACTAACTGTGCTGCTGGGCAGCTGAGAGACACCACCTGAGAATTTGGATTCAAATGGACTTTTAGGTATGAACCCGAGGAGAGACTGCAATGATGGTGACCCCGTTGCAAATCTGCTTGTGTGCTGAAGAAGCAGAGCACTAGCTTTCCCTGCTGCTCCTTCTGCCGTGTGAGCAGATGCCACTGTTCATTCTGTGCTGACTGTGTTGCTGCGCAGCAGAGAGAGCCTCTGGACTGATTCTATTCAAATGCTTTTCCTGTATGAAAGTGAGCAGTGAAAGCAACGATGAATGCACCAATGTAAAAGGGATTGTGTGCTGAACAGGGCCAGCACCAGCTTTCAATCCTGGCTCTTCTGCTGTGGGAGCAGAGGCCAAACGTTCGTGCTGTACTAACTGTGCTGCTGGGCAGCTGAGAGACACCACCTGAGAATTTGGATTCAAATGGACTTTTAGGTATGAAACCGAGGAGAGACTGCAATGATGGTGACCCCGTTGCAAAGCTGCTTGTGTGCTGAAGAAGCAGAGCACTAGCTTTCCCTGCTGCTCTTCTGCCGTGTGAGCAGATGCCACTGTTCATTCTGTGCTGTGTTGCTGCCAGCAGGGAGCAGGCTCTGGACGGATTCGATTCAAATGCTTTTCCTGTATGAGTGTTAGCAGTGAAAGCAACGATGGAGGCACCAATGTAAAGGGGATTGTGTGCTGAACAGGTCCAGCACCAGCTTTCAATCCTGGCTCTTCTGCTGTGGGAGCAGAGGCCAAACGTTCGTGCTGTACTCACTGTGCTGCTGGGCAGCTGAGCGACACCACCTGAGAATTCGGATTCAAATGGACTTTTAGGTATGAAGCCGAGGAGAGACTGCAATGATGGTGACCCCGTTGCAAAGCTGCTTGTGTGCTGAAGAAGCAGAGCACTAGCTTTCCCTGCTGCTCCTTCTGCCGTGTGAGCAGATGCCACTGTTCATTCTGTGCTGACTGTGTTGCTGCGCAGCAGAGAGCAGCCTCTGGACTGATTCCATTCAAATGCTTTTCCTGTATGAAAGTGAGCAGTGAAAGCAACGATGAATGCACCAATGGAAAAGGGATTGTGTGCTGAACAGGTCCAGCACCAGCTATCAATCCTGGCTCTTCTGCTGTGGGAGCAGAGGCCAAACGTTCGTGCTGTACTAACTGTGCTGCTGGGCAGCTGAGAGACACCACCTGAGAATTTGGATTCAAATTTACTTTTAGGTATGAAACCGAGGAGAGACTGCAATGATGGTGACCCCGTTGCAAAGCTGCTTGTGTGCTGAAGAAGCAGAGCACTAGCTTTCCCTGCTGCTCCTTCTGCCGTGTGAGCAGATGCCACTGTTCATTCTGTGCTGTGTTGCTGCCAGCAGGGAGCAGGCTCTGGACGGATTCTATTCAAATGCTTTTCCTGTATGAGTGTTAGCAGTGAAAGCAACGATGGAGTCACCAATGTAAAGGGGATTGTGTGCTGAACAGGTCCAGCACCAGCTTTCAATCCTGGCTGTTCTGCTGTGGGAGCAGAGGCCAAACGTTCGTGCTGTACTCACTGTGCTGCTGGGCAGCTGAGCGACACCACCTGAGAATTCGGATTCAAATGGACTTTTAGGTATGAAGCCGAGGAGAGACTGCAATGATGGTGACCCCGTTGCAAAGCTGCTTGTGTGCTGAAGAAGCAGAGCACTAGCTTTCCCTGCTGCTCTTCTGCCGTGTGAGCAGATGCCACTCTTCATTCTGTGCTGTGTTGCTGCCAGCAGGGAGCAGGCTCTGGACTGATTCCATTCAAATGCTTTTCCTGTACGAGTGTTAGCAGTGAAAGCAACGATGGATGCACCAATGTAAAGGTGATTGTGTGCTGAACAGGTCCAGCACCAGCTTTCAATCCTGGCTCTTCTGCTGTGGGAGCAGATGCCAAACGTTCGTGCAGTACTCACTGAGCTGCTGGGCAGCTGAGACCGCTTGAGAATTTGGATTCAAATGGACTTTTAGGTATGAAACCGAGGAGAGACTGCAATGATGGTGACCACGTTGCAAAGCTGCTTGTGTGCTGAAGAGGCAGAGCACTAGCTTTCCCTGCTGCTCCTTCTGCCGTGTGAGCAGATGCCACTGTTCATTCTGTGCTGACTGTGTTGCTGCGCAGCAGAGAGCAGCCTCTGGACTGATTCCATTCAAAAGCTTTTCCTGTATGAATGTGAGCAGTGAAAGCAACGATGGAGGCACCAATGTAAAGGTGATTGTGTGCTGAACAGGTCCAGCACCAGCTTTCAATCCTGGCTCTTCTGCTGTGGGAGCAGAGGCCAAACGTTCGTGCTGTACTAACTGTGCTGCTGGGCAGCTGAGAGACACCACCTGAGAATTTGGATTCAAATGGACTTTTAGGTATGAACCCGAGGAGAGACTGCAATGATGGTGACCCCGTTGCAAAGCTGCTTGTGTGCTGAAGAAGCAGAGCACTAGCTTTCCCTGCTGCTCCTTCTTCCGTGTGAGCACATGCCACTGTTCATTCTGTGCTGACTGTGTTGCTGCGCAGCAGAGAGCAGCCTCTGGACTGATTCCATTCAAATGCTTTTCCTGTATGAAAGTGAGCAGTGAAAGCAACGATGAATGCACCAATGTAAAAGGGATTGTGTGCTGAACAGGTCCAGCACCAGCTTTCAATCCTGGCTCTTCTGCTGTGGGAGCAGAGGCCAAACGTTCGTGCTGTACTAACTGTGCTGCTGGGCAGCTGAGAGACACCACCTGAGAATTTGGATTCAAATTTACTTTTAGGTATGAAACCGAGGAGAGACTGCAATGATGGTGACCCCGTTGCAAAGCTGCTTGTGTGCTGAAGAAGCAGAGCACTAGCTTTCCCTGCTGCTCCTTCTGCCGTGTGAGCAGATGCCACTGTTCATTCTGTGCTGTGTTGCTGCCAGCAGGGAGCAGGCTCTGGACGGATTCTATTCAAATGCTTTTCCTGTATTAGTGTTAGCAGTGAAAGTAACGATGGAGGCACCAATGTAAAAGGGATTGTGTGCTGAAAAGGTCCAGCACCAGCTTTCAATACTGGCTCTTCTGCTGTGGGAGCAGAGGCCAAACGTTCGTACTGTACTCACTGTGCTGCTGGGCAGCTGAGCGACACCACCTGAGAATTCGGATTCAAAAGGACTTTTAGGTATGAAGCCGAGGAGAGACTGCAATGATGGTGACCCCGTTGCAAAGCTGCTTGTGTGCTGAAGAAGCAGAGCACTAGCTTTCCCTGCTGCTCTTCTGCCGTGTGAGCAGATGCCACTCTTCATTCTGTGCTGTGTTGCTGCCAGCAGGGAGCAGGCTCTGGACTGATTCCATTCAAATGCTTTTCCTGTACGAGTGTTAGCAGTGAAAGCAACGATGGATGCACCAATGTAAATGGGATTGTGTGCTGAAAAGGTCCAGCACCAGCTTTCAATCCTTGCTCTTCTGCTGTTGGAGCAGATGCCAAACGTTCGTGCAGTACTCACTGTGCTGCTGGGCAGCTGAGACCGCTTGAGAATTTGGATTCAAATGGACTTTTAGGTATGAAACCGAGGAGAGACTGCAATGATGGTGACCCCGTTGCAAAGCTGCTTGTGTGCTGAAGAGGCAGAGCACTAGCTTTCCCTGCTGCTCCTTCTGCCGTGTGAGCAGATGCCACTGTTCATTCTGTGCTGACTGTGTTGCTGCGCAGCAGAGAGCAGCCTCTGGACTGATTCCATTCAAATGCTTTTCCTGTATGAAAGTGAGCAGTGAAAGCAACGATGAATGCACCAATGTAAAAGGGATTGTGTGCTGAACAGGTCCAGCACCAGCTTTCAATCCTGGCTCTTCTGCTGTGGGAGCAGAGGCCAAACGTTCGTGCTGTACTCACTGTGCTGCTGGGCAGCTGAGCGACACCACCTGAGAATTCGGATTCAAAAGGACTTTTAGGTATGAAGCCGAGGAGAGACTGCAATGATGGTGACCCCGTTGCAAAGCTGCTTGTGTGCTGAAGAAGCAGAGCACTAGCTTTCCCTGCTGCTCCTTCTGCCGTGTGAGCAGATGCCCCTGTTCATTCTGTGCTGTGTTCCTGCGCAGCAGAGAGCAGGCTCTGGACTGATTCCATTCAAATGCTTTTCCTGTATGAAAGTGAGCAGTGAAAGCAACGATGAATGCACCAATGTAAAAGGGATTGTGTGCTGAACAGGGCCAGCACCAGCTTTCAATCCTGGCTCTTCTGCTGTGGGAGCAGAGGCCAAACGTTCGTGCTGTACTAACTGTGCTGCAGGGCAGCTGAGAGACACCACCTGAGAATTTGGATTCAAATGGACTTTTAGGTATGAAACCGAGGAGAGACTGCAATGATGGTGACCCCGTTGCAAAGCTGCTTGTGTGCTGAAGAAGCAGAGCACTAGCTTTCCCTGCTGCTCTTCTGCCGTGTGAGCAGATGCCACTGTTCATTCTGTGCTGTGTTGCTGCCAGCAGGGAGCAGGCTCTGGACGGATTCTATTCAAATGCTTTTCCTGTATGAGTGTTAGCAGTGAAAGCAACGATGGAGGCACCAATGTAAAGGGGATTGTGTGCTGAACAGGTCCAGCACCAGCTTTCAATCCTTCCTCTTCTGCTGTGGGAGCAGAGGCCAAACGTTCGTGCTGTACTCACTGTGCTGCTGGGCAGCTGAGCGACACCACCTGAGAATTCGGATTCAAATGGACTTTTAGGTATGAAGCCGAGGAGAGACTGCAATGATGGTGACCCCGTTGCAAAGCTGCTTGTGTGCTGAAGAAGCAGAGCACTAGCTTTCCCTGCTGCTCCTTCTGCCGTGTGAGCAGATGCCACTGTTCATTCTGTGCTGTGTTGCTGCCAGCAGGGAGCAGGCTCTGGACGGATTCTATTCAAATGCTTTTCCTGTATGAGTGTTAGCAGTGAAAGTAACGATGGAGTCACCAATGTAAAGGGGATTGTGTGCTGAACAGGTCCAGCACCAGCTTTCAATCCTGGCTGTTCTGCTGTGGAGCAGAGGCCAAACGTTCGTGCTGTACTCAGTGTGCTGCTGGGCAGCTGAGCGACACCACCTGAGAATTCGGATTCAAAAGGACTTTTAGGTATGAAGCCGAGGAGAGACTGCAATGATGGTGACCCCGTTGCAAAGCTGCTTGTGTGCTGAAGAAGCAGAGCACTAGCTTTCCCTGCTGCTCTTCTGCCGTGTGAGCAGATGCCACTCTTCATTCTGTGCTGTGTTGCTGCCAGCAGGGAGCAGGCTCTGGACTGATTCCATTCAAATGCTTTTCCTGTACGAGTGTTAGCAGTGAAAGCAACGATGGATGCACCAATGTAAATGGGATTGTGTGCTGAAAAGGTCCAGCACCAGCTTTCAATCCTTGCTCTTCTGCTGTTGGAGCAGATGCCAAACGTTCGTGCAGTACTCACTGTGCTGCTGGGCAGCTGAGACCGCTTGAGAATTTGGATTCAAATGGACTTTTAGGTATGAAACCGAGGAGAGACTGCAATGATGGTGACCCCGTTGCAAAGCTGCTTGTGTGCTGAAGAGGCAGAGCACTAGCTTTCCCTGCTGCTCCTTCTGCCGTGTGAGCAGATGCCACTGTTCATTCTGTGCTGACTGTGTTGCTGCGCAGCAGAGAGCAGCCTCTGGACTGATTCCATTCAAATGCTTTTCCTGTATGAAAGTGAGCAGTGAAAGCAACGATGAATGCACCAATGTAAAAGGGATTGTGTGCTGAACAGGTCCAGCACCAGCTTTCAATCCTGGCTCTTCTGCTGTGGGAGCAGAGGCCAAACGTTCGTGCTGTACTAACTGTGCTGCTGGGCAGCTGAGAGACACCACCTGAGAATTTGGATTCAAATGGACTTTTAGGTATGAAACCGAGGAGAGACTGCAATGATGGTGACCCCGTTGCAAAGCTGCTTGTGTGCTGAAGAAGCAGAGCACTAGCTTTCCCTGCTGCTCCTTCTGCCGTGTGAGCAGATGCCACTGTTCATTCTGTGCTGACTGTGTTGCTGCGCAGAAGAGAGCAGCCTCTGGACTGATTCCATTCAAATGCTTTTCCTGTATGAAAGTGAGCAGTGAAAGCAACGATGAATGCACCAATGTAAAAGGGATTGTGTGCTGAACAGGTCCAGCACCAGCTTTCAATCCTGGCTCTTCTGCTGTGGGAGCAGAGGCCAAACGTTCGTGCTGTACTAACTGTGCTGCTGGGCAGCTGAGAGACACCACCTGAGAATTTGGATTCAAATTTACTTTTAGGTATGAAACCGAGGAGAGACTGCAATGATGGTGACCCCGTTGCAAAGCTGCTTGTGTGCTGAAGAAGCAGAGCACTAGCTTTCCCTGCTGCTCCTTCTGCCGTGTGAGCAGATGCCACTGTTCATTCTGTGCTGTGTTGCTGCCAGCAGGGAGCAGGCTCTGGACGGATTCTATTCAAATGCTTTTCCTGTATGAGTGTTAGCAGTGAAAGTAACGATGGAGGCACCAATGTAAAAGGGATTGTGTGCTGAAAAGGTCCAGCACCAGCTTTCAATACTGGCTCTTCTGCTGTGGGAGCAGAGGCCAAACGTTCGTGCTGTACTCACTGTGCTGCTGGGCAGCTGAGCGACACCACCTGAGAATTCGGATTCAAAAGGACTTTTAGGTATGAAGCCGAGGAGAGACTGCAATGATGGTGACCCCGTTGCAAAGCTGCTTGTGTGCTGAAGAAGCAGAGCACTAGCTTTCCCTGCTGCTCCTTCTGCCGTGTGAGCAGATGCCCCTGTTCATTCTGTGCTGTGTTCCTGCGCAGCAGAGAGCAGTCTCTGGACTGATTCCATTCAAATGCTTTTCCTGTATGAAAGTGAGCAGTGAAAGCAACGATGGAGGCACCAATGTAAAGGGGATTGTGTGCTGAACAGGTCCAGCACCAGCTATCAATCCTGGCTCTTCTGCTGTGGGAGCAGAGGCCAAACGTTCGTGCTGTACTCACTGTGCTGCTGGGCAGCTGAGAGACACCACCTGAGAATTTGGATTCAAATGGACTTTTAGGTATGAAACCGAGGAGAGACTGCAATGATGGTGACCCCGTTGCAAAGCTGCTTGTGTGCTGAAGAAGCAGAGCACTAGCTTTCCCTGCTGCTCCTTCTGCCGTGTGAGCAGATGCTACTGTTCATTCTGTGCTGACTGTGTTGCTGCGCAGCAGAGAGCAGCCTCTGGACTGATTCCATTCAAATGCTTTTCCTGTATGAATGTGAGCAGTGAAAGCAACGATGGAGGCACCAATGTAAAGGTGATTGTGTGCTGAACAGGTCCAGCACCAGCTTTCAATCCTGGCTCTTCTGCTGTGGGAGCAGATGCCAAACGTTCGTGCAGTACTCACTGAGCTGCTGGGCAGCTGAGACCGCTTGAGAATTTGGATTCAAATGGACTTTTAGGTATGAAACCGAGGAGAGACTGCAATGATGGTGACCCCGTTGCAAAGCTGCTTGTGTGCTGAAGAAGCAGAGCACTAGCTTTCCCTGCTGCTCTTCTGCCGTGTGAGCAGATGCCACTGTTCATTCTGTGCTGTGTTGCTGCCAGCAGGGAGCATGCTCTGGACGGATTCTATTCAAATGCTTTTCCTGTATGAGTGTTAGCAGTGAAAGCAACGATGGAGGCACCAATGTAAAGGGGATTGTGTGCTGAACAGGTCCAGCACCAGCTTTCAATCCTGGCTCTTCTGCTGTGGGAGCAGAGGCCAAACGTTCGTGCTGTACTAACTGTGCTGCTGGGCAGCTGAGCGACACCACCTGAGAATTCGGATTCAAAAGGACTTTTAGGTATGAAGCCGAGGAGAGACTGCAATGATGGTGACCCCGTTGCAAAGCTGCTTGTGTGCTGAAGAAGCAGAGCACTAGCTTTCCCTGCTGCTCCTTCTGCCGTGTGAGCAGATGCCACTGTTCAGTCTGTGCTGTGTTGCTGCCAGCAGGGAGCAGGCTCTGGACGGATTCTATTCAAATGCTTTTCCTGTATGAGTGTTAGCAGTGAAAGCAACGATGGAGGCACCAATGTAAAGGGGATTGTGTGCTGAACAGGGCCAGCCCCAGCTTTCAATACTGGCTCTTCTGCTGTGGGAGCAGAGGCCAAACGTTCGTGCTGTACTCACTGTGCTGCTGGGCAGCTGAGCGACACCACCTGAGAATTCGGATTCAAATGGACTTCTAGGTATGAAGCCGAGGAGAGACTGCAATGATGGTGACCCCGTTGCAAAGCTGCTTGTGTGCTGAAGAAGCAGAGCACTAGCTTTCCCTGCTGCTCCTTCTGCCGTGTGAGCAGATGCTACTGTTCATTCTGTGCTGACTGTGTTGCTGCGCAGCAGAGAGCAGGCTCTGGACTGATTCCATTCAAATGCTTTTCCTGTACGAGTGTTAGCAGTGAAAGCAACGATGGATGCACCAATGTAAAGGGGATTGTGTGCTGAACAGGTCCAGCACCAGCTTTCAATCCTTGCTCTTCTGCTGTGGGAGCAGATGCCAAACGTTCGTGCTGTACTCACTGTGCTGCTGGGCAGCTGAGACCGCTTGAGAATTTGGATTCAAATGGACTTTTAGGTATGAAACCGAGGAGAGACTGCAATGATGGTGACCCCGTTGCAAAGCTGCTTGTGTGCTGAAGAGGCAGAGCACTAGCTTTCCCTGCTGCTCCTTCTGCCGTGTGAGCAGATGCCACTGTTCATTCTGTGCTGACTGTGTTGCTGCGCAGCAGAGAGCAGCCTCTGGACTGATTCCATTCAAATGCTTTTCCTGTATGAAAGTGAGCAGTGAAAGCAACGATGGAGGCACCAATGTAAAGGGGATTGTGTGCTGAACAGGTCCAGCACCAGCTTTCAATCCTGTCTCTTCTGCTGTGGGAGCAGAGGCCAAACGTTCGTGCTGTACTCACTGTGCTGCTGGGCAGCTGAGCGACACCACCTGAGAATTCGGATTCAAATGGACTTTTAGGTATGAAGCCGAGGAGAGACTGCAATGATGGTGACCCCGTTGCAAAGCTGCTTGTGTGCTGAAGAAGCAGAGCACTAGCTTTCCCTGCTGCTCCTTCTGCCGTGTGAGCAGATGCCACTGTTCATTCTGTGCTGTGTTGCTGCGCAGCAGAGAGCAGCCTCTGGACTGATTCCATTCAAATGCTTTTCCTGTATGAAAGTGAGCAGTGAAAGCAACGATGAATGCACCAATGTAAAAGGGATTGTGTGCTGAACAGGTCCAGCACCAGCTTTCAATCCTGGCTCTTCTGCTGTGGGAGCAGAGGCCAAACGTTCGTGCTGTACTAACTGTGCTGCTGGGCAGCTGAGAGAGACCACCTGAGAATTTGGATTCAAATTTACTTTTAGGTATGAAACCGAGGAGAGACTGCAATGATGGTGACCCCGTTGCAAAGCTGCTTGTGTGCTGAAGAAGCAGAGCACTAGCTTTCCCTGCTGCTCCTTCTGCCGTGTGAGCAGATGCCACTGTTCATTCTGTGCTGTGTTGCTGCCAGCAGGGAGCAGGCTCTGGACGGATTCTATTCAAATGCTTTTCCTGTATGAGTGTTAGCAGTGAAAGCAACGATGGAGGCACCA
Organism: Pezoporus flaviventris; assembly: GCF_033815535.1. Classification (NCBI taxonomy): domain Eukaryota; kingdom Metazoa; phylum Chordata; class Aves; order Psittaciformes; family Psittacidae; genus Pezoporus; species Pezoporus flaviventris. The sequence continues at coordinate 38,586 of NW_026893039.1, forward strand.
ATGTAAAGGGGATTGTGTGCTGAACAGGTCCAGCACCAGCTTTCAATCCTGGCTCTTCTGCTGCGGGAGCAGAGGCCAAACGTTCGTGCTGTACTCACTGTGCTGCTAGGCAGCTGAGCGACACCACCTGAGAATTCGGATTCAAATGGACTTTTAGGTATGAAACCGAGGAGAGACTGCAATGATGGTGACCCCGTTGCAAAGCTGCTTGTGTGCTGAAGAAGCAGAGCACTAGCTTTCCCTGCTGCTCCTTCTGCCGTGTGAGCAGATGCCACTGTTCATTCTGTGCTGACTGTGTTGCTGCGCAGCAGAGAGCAGCCTCTGGACTGATTCCATTCAAATGCTTTTCCTGTATGAATGTGAGCAGTGAAAGCAACGATGGAGGCACCAATGTAAAGGTGATTGTGTGCTGAACAGGTCCAGCACCAGCTTTCAATCCTGGCTCTTCTGCTGTGGGAGCAGAGGCCAAACGTTCGTGCTGTACTCACTGTGCTGCTGGGCAGCTGAGAGACACCACCTGAGAATTTGGATTCAAATGGACTTTTAGGTATGAAACCGAGGAGAGACTGCAATGATGGTGACCCCGTTTCAAAGCTGCTTGTGTGCTGAAGAAGCAGAGCACTAGCTTTCCCTGCTGCTCCTTCTGCCGTGTGAGCAGATGCCACTGTTCATTCTGTGCTGTGTTGCTGCCAGCAGGGAGCAGGCTCTGGACGGATTCGATTCAAATGCTTTTCCTGTATGAGTGTTAGCAGTGAAAGCAACGATGGAGGCACCAATGTAAAGGGGATTGTGTGCTGAACAGGTCCAGCACCAGCTTTCAATCCTGGCTCTTCTGCTGTGGGAGCAGAGGCCAAACGTTCGTGCTGTACTCACTGTGCTGCTGGGCAGCTGAGCGACACCACCTGAGAATTTGGATTCAAATGGACTTTTAGGTATGAAGCCGAGGAGAGACTGCAATGATGGTGACCCCGTTGCAAAGCTGCTTGTGTGCTGAAGAAGCAGAGCACTAGCTTTCCCTGCTGGTCCTTCTGCCGTGTGAGCAGATGCCACTGTTCATTCTGTGCTGACTGTGTTGCTGCGCAGCAGAGAGCAGCCTCTGGACTGATTCCATTCAAATGCTTTTCCTGTATGAAAGTGAGCAGTGAAAGCAACGATGAATGCACCAATGTAAAAGGGATTGTGTGCTGAACAGGTCCAGCACCAGCTTTCAATCCTGGCTCTTCTGCTGTGGGAGCAGAGGCCAAACGTTCGTGCTGTACTAACTGTGCTGCTGGGCAGCTGAGAGACACCACCTGAGAATTTGGATTCAAATGGACTTTTAGGTATGAAACCGAGGAGAGACTGCAATGATGGTGACCCCGTTGCAAAGCTGCTTGTGTGCTGAAGAAGCAGAGCACTAGCTTTCCCTGCTGCTCCTTCTGCCGTGTGAGCAGATGCCACTGTTCATTCTGTGCTGACTGTGTTGCTGCGTAGCAGAGAGCAGCCTCTGGACTGATTCCATTCAAATGCTTTTCCTGTATGAAAGTGAGCAGTGAAAGCAACGATGAATGCACCAATGTAAAAGGGATTGTGTGCTGAACAGGTCCAGCACCAGCTTTCAATCCTGGCTCTTCTGCTGTGGGAGCAGAGGCCAAACGTTCGTGCTGTACTAACTGTGCTGCTGGGCAGCTGAGAGACACCACCTGAGAATTCGGATTCAAAAGGACTTTTAGGTATGAAGCCGCGGAGAGACTGCAATGATGGTGACCCCGTTGCAAAGCTGCTTGTGTGCTGAAGAAGCAGAGCACTAGCTTTCCCTGCTGCTCCTTCTGCCGTGTGAGCAGATGCCACTGTTCATTCTGTGCTGACTGTGTTGCTGCGCAGCAGAGAGCAGCCTCTGGACTGATTCCATTCAAATGTTTTTCCTGTATGAATGTGAGCAGTGAAAGCAACGATGGAGGCACCAATGTAAAGGGGATTGTGTGCTGAACAGGTCCAGCACCAGCTTTCAATCCTGGCTCTTCTGCTGTGGGAGCAGAGGCCAAACGTTCGTGCTGTACTAACTGTGCTGCTGGGCAGCTGAGAGACACCACCTGAGAATTTGGATTCAAATGGACTTTTAGGTATGAACCCGAGGAGAGACTGCAATGATGGTGACCCCGTTGCAAATCTGCTTGTGTGCTGAAGAAGCAGAGCACTAGCTTTCCCTGCTGCTCCTTCTGCCGTGTGAGCAGATGCCACTGTTCATTCTGTGCTGACTGTGTTGCTGCGCAGCAGAGAGAGCCTCTGGACTGATTCTATTCAAATGCTTTTCCTGTATGAAAGTGAGCAGTGAAAGCAACGATGAATGCACCAATGTAAAAGGGATTGTGTGCTGAACAGGGCCAGCACCAGCTTTCAATCCTGGCTCTTCTGCTGTGGGAGCAGAGGCCAAACGTTCGTGCTGTACTAACTGTGCTGCTGGGCAGCTGAGAGACACCACCTGAGAATTTGGATTCAAATGGACTTTTAGGTATGAAACCGAGGAGAGACTGCAATGATGGTGACCCCGTTGCAAAGCTGCTTGTGTGCTGAAGAAGCAGAGCACTAGCTTTCCCTGCTGCTCTTCTGCCGTGTGAGCAGATGCCACTGTTCATTCTGTGCTGTGTTGCTGCCAGCAGGGAGCAGGCTCTGGACGGATTCTATTCAAATGCTTTTCCTGTATGAGTGTTAGCAGTGAAAGCAACGATGGAGGCACCAATGTAAAGGGGATTGTGTGCTGAACAGGTCCAGCACCAGCTTTCAATCCTGGCTCTTCTGCTGTGGGAGCAGAGGCCAAACGTTCGTGCTGTACTCACTGTGCTGCTGGGCAGCTGAGCGACACCACCTGAGAATTCGGATTCAAATGGACTTTTAGGTATGAAGCCGAGGAGAGACTGCAATGATGGTGACCCCGTTGCAAAGCTGCTTGTGTGCTGAAGAAGCAGAGCACTAGCTTTCCCTGCTGCTCCTTCTGCCGTGTGAGCAGATGCCACTGTTCATTCTGTGCTGACTGTGTTGCTGCGCAGCAGAGAGCAGCCTCTGGACTGATTCCATTCAAATGCTTTTCCTGTATGAAAGTGAGCAGTGAAAGCAACGATGAATGCACCAATGGAAAAGGGATTGTGTGCTGAACAGGTCCAGCACCAGCTATCAATCCTGGCTCTTCTGCTGTGGGAGCAGAGGCCAAACGTTCGTGCTGTACTAACTGTGCTGCTGGGCAGCTGAGAGACACCACCTGAGAATTTGGATTCAAATTTACTTTTAGGTATGAAACCGAGGAGAGACTGCAATGATGGTGACCCCGTTGCAAAGCTGCTTGTGTGCTGAAGAAGCAGAGCACTAGCTTTCCCTGCTGCTCCTTCTGCCGTGTGAGCAGATGCCACTGTTCATTCTGTGCTGTGTTGCTGCCAGCAGGGAGCAGGCTCTGGACGGATTCTATTCAAATGCTTTTCCTGTATGAGTGTTAGCAGTGAAAGCAACGATGGAGTCACCAATGTAAAGGGGATTGTGTGCTGAACAGGTCCAGCACCAGCTTTCAATCCTGGCTGTTCTGCTGTGGGAGCAGAGGCCAAACGTTCGTGCTGTACTCACTGTGCTGCTGGGCAGCTGAGCGACACCACCTGAGAATTCGGATTCAAATGGACTTTTAGGTATGAAGCCGAGGAGAGACTGCAATGATGGTGACCCCGTTGCAAAGCTGCTTGTGTGCTGAAGAAGCAGAGCACTAGCTTTCCCTGCTGCTCTTCTGCCGTGTGAGCAGATGCCACTCTTCATTCTGTGCTGTGTTGCTGCCAGCAGGGAGCAGGCTCTGGACTGATTCCATTCAAATGCTTTTCCTGTACGAGTGTTAGCAGTGAAAGCAACGATGGATGCACCAATGTAAATGGGATTGTGTGCTGAAAAGGTCCAGCACCAGCTTTCAATCCTTGCTCTTCTGCTGTTGGAGCAGATGCCAAACGTTCGTGCAGTACTCACTGTGCTGCTGGGCAGCTGAGACCGCTTGAGAATTTGGATTCAAATGGACTTTTAGGTATGAAACCGAGGAGAGACTGCAATGATGGTGACCCCGTTGCAAAGCTGCTTGTGTGCTGAAGAGGCAGAGCACTAGCTTTCCCTGCTGCTCCTTCTGCCGTGTGAGCAGATGCCACTGTTCATTCTGTGCTGACTGTGTTGCTGCGCAGCAGAGAGCAGCCTCTGGACTGATTCCATTCAAATGCTTTTCCTGTATGAATGTGAGCAGTGAAAGCAACGATGGAGGCACCAATGTAAAGGTGATTGTGTGCTGAACAGGTCCAGCACCAGCTTTCAATCCTGGCTCTTCTGCTGTGGGAGCAGATGCCAAACGTTCGTGCAGTACTCACTGAGCTGCTGGGCAGCTGAGACCGCTTGAGAATTTGGATTCAAATGGACTTTTAGGTATGAAACCGAGGAGAGACTGCAATGATGGTGACCCCGTTGCAAAGCTGCTTGTGTGCTGAAGAAGCAGAGCACTAGCTTTCCCTGCTGCTCTTCTGCCGTGTGAGCAGATGCCACTGTTCATTCTGTGCTGTGTTGCTGCCAGCAGGGAGCATGCTCTGGACGGATTCTATTCAAATGCTTTTCCTGTATGAGTGTTAGCAGTGAAAGCAACGATGGAGGCACCAATGTAAAGGGGATTGTGTGCTGAACAGGTCCAGCACCAGCTTTCAATCCTGGCTCTTCTGCTGTGGGAGCAGAGGCCAAACGTTCGTGCTGTACTAACTGTGCTGCTGGGCAGCTGAGCGACACCACCTGAGAATTCGGATTCAAAAGGACTTTTAGGTATGAAGCCGAGGAGAGACTGCAATGATGGTGACCCCGTTGCAAAGCTGCTTGTGTGCTGAAGAAGCAGAGCACTAGCTTTCCCTGCTGCTCCTTCTGCCGTGTGAGCAGATGCCACTGTTCAGTCTGTGCTGTGTTGCTGCCAGCAGGGAGCAGGCTCTGGACGGATTCTATTCAAATGCTTTTCCTGTATGAGTGTTAGCAGTGAAAGCAACGATGGAGGCACCAATGTAAAGGGGATTGTGTGCTGAACAGGGCCAGCCCCAGCTTTCAATACTGGCTCTTCTGCTGTGGGAGCAGAGGCCAAACGTTCGTGCTGTACTCACTGTGCTGCTGGGCAGCTGAGCGACACCACCTGAGAATTCGGATTCAAATGGACTTCTAGGTATGAAGCCGAGGAGAGACTGCAATGATGGTGACCCCGTTGCAAAGCTGCTTGTGTGCTGAAGAAGCAGAGCACTAGCTTTCCCTGCTGCTCCTTCTGCCGTGTGAGCAGATGCTACTGTTCATTCTGTGCTGACTGTGTTGCTGCGCAGCAGAGAGCAGGCTCTGGACTGATTCCATTCAAATGCTTTTCCTGTACGAGTGTTAGCAGTGAAAGCAACGATGGATGCACCAATGTAAAGGGGATTGTGTGCTGAACAGGTCCAGCACCAGCTTTCAATCCTTGCTCTTCTGCTGTGGGAGCAGATGCCAAACGTTCGTGCTGTACTCACTGTGCTGCTGGGCAGCTGAGACCGCTTGAGAATTTGGATTCAAATGGACTTTTAGGTATGAAACCGAGGAGAGACTGCAATGATGGTGACCCCGTTGCAAAGCTGCTTGTGTGCTGAAGAGGCAGAGCACTAGCTTTCCCTGCTGCTCCTTCTGCCGTGTGAGCAGATGCCACTGTTCATTCTGTGCTGACTGTGTTGCTGCGCAGCAGAGAGCAGCCTCTGGACTGATTCCATTCAAATGCTTTTCCTGTATGAAAGTGAGCAGTGAAAGCAACGATGGAGGCACCAATGTAAAGGGGATTGTGTGCTGAACAGGTCCAGCACCAGCTTTCAATCCTGTCTCTTCTGCTGTGGGAGCAGAGGCCAAACGTTCGTGCTGTACTCACTGTGCTGCTGGGCAGCTGAGCGACACCACCTGAGAATTCGGATTCAAATGGACTTTTAGGTATGAAGCCGAGGAGAGACTGCAATGATGGTGACCCCGTTGCAAAGCTGCTTGTGTGCTGAAGAAGCAGAGCACTAGCTTTCCCTGCTGCTCCTTCTGCCGTGTGAGCAGATGCCACTGTTCATTCTGTGCTGTGTTGCTGCGCAGCAGAGAGCAGCCTCTGGACTGATTCCATTCAAATGCTTTTCCTGTATGAAAGTGAGCAGTGAAAGCAACGATGAATGCACCAATGTAAAAGGGATTGTGTGCTGAACAGGTCCAGCACCAGCTTTCAATCCTGGCTCTTCTGCTGTGGGAGCAGAGGCCAAACGTTCGTGCTGTACTAACTGTGCTGCTGGGCAGCTGAGAGAGACCACCTGAGAATTTGGATTCAAATTTACTTTTAGGTATGAAACCGAGGAGAGACTGCAATGATGGTGACCCCGTTGCAAAGCTGCTTGTGTGCTGAAGAAGCAGAGCACTAGCTTTCCCTGCTGCTCCTTCTGCCGTGTGAGCAGATGCCACTGTTCATTCTGTGCTGTGTTGCTGCCAGCAGGGAGCAGGCTCTGGACGGATTCTATTCAAATGCTTTTCCTGTATGAGTGTTAGCAGTGAAAGCAACGATGGAGGCACCAATGTAAAGGGGATTGTGTGCTGAACAGGTCCAGCACCAGCTTTCAATCCTGGCTCTTCTGCTGTGGGAGCAGAGGCCAAACGTTCGTGCTGTACTCACTGTGCTGCTGGGCAGCTGAGCGACACCACCTGAGAATTCGGATTCAAATGGACTTTTAGGTATGAAGCCGAGGAGAGACTGCAATGATGGTGACCCCGTTGCAAAGCTGCTTGTGTGCTGAAGAAGCAGAGCACTAGCTTTCCCTGCTGCTCCTTCTGCCGTGTGAGCAGATGCCACTGTTCATTCTGTGCTGACTGTGTTGCTGCGCAGCAGAGAGCAGCCTCTGGACTGATTCCATTCAAATGCTTTTCCTGTATGAAAGTGAGCAGTGAAAGCAACGATGAATGCACCAATGGAAAAGGGATTGTGTGCTGAACAGGTCCAGCACCAGCTATCAATCCTGGCTCTTCTGCTGTGGGAGCAGAGGCCAAACGTTCGTGCTGTACTAACTGTGCTGCTGGGCAGCTGAGAGACACCACCTGAGAATTTGGATTCAAATTTACTTTTAGGTATGAAACCGAGGAGAGACTGCAATGATGGTGACCCCGTTGCAAAGCTGCTTGTGTGCTGAAGAAGCAGAGCACTAGCTTTCCCTGCTGCTCCTTCTGCCGTGTGAGCAGATGCCACTGTTCATTCTGTGCTGTGTTGCTGCCAGCAGGGAGCAGGCTCTGGACGGATTCTATTCAAATGCTTTTCCTGTATGAGTGTTAGCAGTGAAAGCAACGATGGAGTCACCAATGTAAAGGGGATTGTGTGCTGAACAGGTCCAGCACCAGCTTTCAATCCTGGCTCTTCTGCTGTGGGAGCAGAGGCCAAACGTTCGTGCTGTACTCACTGTGCTGCTGGGCAGCTGAGCGACACCACCTGAGAATTCGGATTCAAATGGACTTTTAGGTATGAAGCCGAGGAGAGACTGCAATGATGGTGACCCCGTTGCAAAGCTGCTTGTGTGCTGAAGAAGCAGAGCACTAGCTTTCCCTGCTGCTCTTCTGCCGTGTGAGCAGATGCCACTCTTCATTCTGTGCTGTGTTGCTGCCAGCAGGGAGCAGGCTCTGGACTGATTCCATTCAAATGCTTTTCCTGTACGAGTGTTAGCAGTGAAAGCAACGATGGATGCACCAATGTAAATGGGATTGTGTGCTGAAAAGGTCCAGCACCAGCTTTCAATCCTTGCTCTTCTGCTGTTGGAGCAGATGCCAAACGTTCGTGCAGTACTCACTGTGCTGCTGGGCAGCTGAGACCGCTTGAGAATTTGGATTCAAATGGACTTTTAGGTATGAAACCGAGGAGAGACTGCAATGATGGTGACCCCGTTGCAAAGCTGCTTGTGTGCTGAAGAGGCAGAGCACTAGCTTTCCCTGCTGCTCCTTCTGCCGTGTGAGCAGATGCCACTGTTCATTCTGTGCTGACTGTGTTGCTGCGCAGCAGAGAGCAGCCTCTGGACTGATTCCATTCAAATGCTTTTCCTGTATGAAAGTGAGCAGTGAAAGCAACGATGAATGCACCAATGTAAAAGGGATTGTGTGCTGAACAGGTCCAGCACCAGCTTTCAATCCTGGCTCTTCTGCTGTGGGAGCAGAGGCCAAACGTTCGTGCTGTACTCACTGTGCTGCTGGGCAGCTGAGCGACACCACCTGAGAATTCGGATTCAAAAGGACTTTTAGGTATGAAGCCGAGGAGAGACTGCAATGATGGTGACCCCGTTGCAAAGCTGCTTGTGTGCTGAAGAAGCAGAGCACTAGCTTTCCCTGCTGCTCCTTCTGCCGTGTGAGCAGATGCCCCTGTTCATTCTGTGCTGTGTTCCTGCGCAGCAGAGAGCAGGCTCTGGACTGATTCCATTCAAATGCTTTTCCTGTATGAAAGTGAGCAGTGAAAGCAACGATGGAGGCACCAATGTAAAGGGGACTGTGTGCTGAACAGGTCCAGCACCAGCTATCAATCCTGGCTCTTCTGCTGTGGGAGCAGAGGCCAAACGTTCGTGCTGTCCTCACTGTGCTGTTGGGCAGCTGAGAGACACCACCTGAGAATTTGGATTCAAATGGACTTTTAGGTATGAAACCGAGGAGAGACTGCAATGATGGTGACCCTGTTGCAAAGCTGCTTGTGTGCTGAAGAAGCAGAGCACTAGCTTTCCCTGCTGCTCCTTCTGCCGTGTGAGCAGATGCCACTGTTCATTCTGTGCTGACTGTGTTGCTGCGCAGCAGAGAGCAGCCTCTGGTCTGATTCCATTCAAATGCTTTTCCTGTATGAATGTGAGCAGTGAAAGCAACGATGGAGGCACCAATGTAAAGGTGATTGTGTGCTGAACAGGTCCAGCACCAGCTTTCAATCCTGGCTCTTCTGCTGTGGGAGCAGATGCCAAACGTTCGTGCAGTACTCACTGAGCTGCTGGGCAGCTGAGACCGCTTGAGAATTTGGATTCAAATGGACTTTTAGGTATGAAACCGAGGAGAGACTGCAATGATGGTGACCACGTTGCAAAGCTGCTTGTGTGCTGAAGAGGCAGAGCACTAGCTTTCCCTGCTGCTCCTTCTGCCGTGTGAGCAGATGCCACTGTTCATTCTGTGCTGACTGTGTTGCTGCGCAGCAGAGAGCAGCCTCTGGACTGATTCCATTCAAAAGCTTTTCCTGTATGAATGTGAGCAGTGAAAGCAACGATGGAGGCACCAATGTAAAGGTGATTGTGTGCTGAACAGGTCCAGCACCAGCTTTCAATCCTGGCTCTTCTGCTGTGGGAGCAGAGGCCAAACGTTCGTGCTGTACTAACTGTGCTGCTGGGCAGCTGAGAGACACCACCTGAGAATTTGGATTCAAATGGACTTTTAGGTATGAACCCGAGGAGAGACTGCAATGATGGTGACCCCGTTGCAAAGCTGCTTGTGTGCTGAAGAAGCAGAGCACTAGCTTTCCCTGCTGCTCCTTCTTCCGTGTGAGCACATGCCACTGTTCATTCTGTGCTGACTGTGTTGCTGCGCAGCAGAGAGCAGCCTCTGGACTGATTCCATTCAAATGCTTTTCCTGTATGAAAGTGAGCAGTGAAAGCAACGATGAATGCACCAATGTAAAAGGGATTGTGTGCTGAACAGGTCCAGCACCAGCTTTCAATCCTGGCTCTTCTGCTGTGGGAGCAGAGGCCAAACGTTCGTGCTGTACTAACTGTGCTGCTGGGCAGCTGAGAGACACCACCTGAGAATTTGGATTCAAATTTACTTTTAGGTATGAAACCGAGGAGAGACTGCAATGATGGTGACCCCGTTGCAAAGCTGATTGTGTGCTGAAGAAGCAGAGCACTAGCTTTCCCTGCTGCTCCTTCTGCCGTGTGAGCAGATGCCACTGTTCATTCTGTGCTGTGTTGCTGCCAGCAGGGAGCAGGCTCTGGACGGATTCTATTCAAATGCTTTTCCTGTATGAGTGTTAGCAGTGAAAGTAACGATGGAGGCACCAATGTAAAAGGGATTGTGTGCTGAAAAGGTCCAGCACCAGCTTTCAATACTGGCTCTTCTGCTGTGGGAGCAGAGGCCAAACGTTCGTACTGTACTCACTGTGCTGCTGGGCAGCTGAGCGACACCACCTGAGAATTCGGATTCAAAAGGACTTTTAGGTATGAAGCCGAGGAGAGACTGCAATGATGGTGACCCCGTTGCAAAGCTGCTTGTGTGCTGAAGAAGCAGAGCACTAGCTTTCCCTGCTGCTCTTCTGCCGTGTGAGCAGATGCCACTCTTCATTCTGTGCTGTGTTGCTGCCAGCAGGGAGCAGGCTCTGGACTGATTCCATTCAAATGCTTTTCCTGTACGAGTGTTAGCAGTGAAAGCAACGATGGATGCACCAATGTAAATGGGATTGTGTGCTGAAAAGGTCCAGCACCAGCTTTCAATCCTTGCTCTTCTGCTGTTGGAGCAGATGCCAAACGTTCGTGCAGTACTCACTGTGCTGCTGGGCAGCTGAGACCGCTTGAGAATTTGGATTCAAATGGACTTTTAGGTATGAAACCGAGGAGAGACTGCAATGATGGTGACCCCGTTGCAAAGCTGCTTGTGTGCTGAAGAGGCAGAGCACTAGCTTTCCCTGCTGCTCCTTCTGCCGTGTGAGCAGATGCCACTGTTCATTCTGTGCTGACTGTGTTGCTGCGCAGCAGAGAGCAGCCTCTGGACTGATTCCATTCAAATGCTTTTCCTGTATGAAAGTGAGCAGTGAAAGCAACGATGAATGCACCAATGTAAAAGGGATTGTGTGCTGAACAGGTCCAGCACCAGCTTTCAATCCTGGCTCTTCTGCTGTGGGAGCAGAGGCCAAACGTTCGTGCTGTACTCACTGTGCTGCTGGGCAGCTGAGCGACACCACCTGAGAATTCGGATTCAAAAGGACTTTTAGGTATGAAGCCGAGGAGAGACTGCAATGATGGTGACCCCGTTGCAAAGCTGCTTGTGTGCTGAAGAAGCAGAGCACTAGCTTTCCCTGCTGCTCCTTCTGCCGTGTGAGCAGATGCCCCTGTTCATTCTGTGCTGTGTTCCTGCGCAGCAGAGAGCAGGCTCTGGACTGATTCCATTCAAATGCTTTTCCTGTATGAAAGTGAGCAGTGAAAGCAACGATGAATGCACCAATGTAAAAGGGATTGTGTGCTGAACAGGGCCAGCACCAGCTTTCAATCCTGGCTCTTCTGCTGTGGGAGCAGAGGCCAAACGTTCGTGCTGTACTAACTGTGCTGCAGGGCAGCTGAGAGACACCACCTGAGAATTTGGATTCAAATGGACTTTTAGGTATGAAACCGAGGAGAGACTGCAATGATGGTGACCCCGTTGCAAAGCTGCTTGTGTGCTGAAGAAGCAGAGCACTAGCTTTCCCTGCTGCTCTTCTGCCGTGTGAGCAGATGCCACTGTTCATTCTGTGCTGTGTTGCTGCCAGCAGGGAGCAGGCTCTGGACGGATTCTATTCAAATGCTTTTCCTGTATGAGTGTTAGCAGTGAAAGCAACGATGGAGGCACCAATGTAAAGGGGATTGTGTGCTGAACAGGTCCAGCACCAGCTTTCAATCCTTCCTCTTCTGCTGTGGGAGCAGAGGCCAAACGTTCGTGCTGTACTCACTGTGCTGCTGGGCAGCTGAGCGACACCACCTGAGAATTCGGATTCAAATGGACTTTTAGGTATGAAGCCGAGGAGAGACTGCAATGATGGTGACCCCGTTGCAAAGCTGCTTGTGTGCTGAAGAAGCAGAGCACTAGCTTTCCCTGCTGCTCCTTCTGCCGTGTGAGCAGATGCCACTGTTCATTCTGTGCTGTGTTGCTGCCAGCAGGGAGCAGGCTCTGGACGGATTCTATTCAAATGCTTTTCCTGTATGAGTGTTAGCAGTGAAAGTAACGATGGAGTCACCAATGTAAAGGGGATTGTGTGCTGAACAGGTCCAGCACCAGCTTTCAATCCTGGCTGTTCTGCTGTGGAGCAGAGGCCAAACGTTCGTGA
>NW_026893040.1:87500-90000 GCF_033815535.1 Pezoporus flaviventris
TATGAAACCAAGGAGTGACAGCAATAATGGTGACAGCATTGCAAAGCTGACTGTGTGCTGAAGATGCCCCGCACATGCTTTCCCTCCTGGCTCTTCGACTGTGGGAGCAGACGGCAACCCTAACCCTAACCCTAACCCTAACCCAACCCTAACCCTAACCCTAACCCTAACCCTACCCCTAACCCTAACCCTAACCCTAAACCTAACGCTAACCCTAACCCTAACCCTAACCCTACCCCTAACCCTAACCCTAACCCTAAACCTAACCATAACCCTAAGCCTAACCCTAACCCCTAACCCCTAACCCTAACCCTAACCCTAACCCTAACCCCTAACCCTAACCCCTAACCCTAACCCTAACCCTAACCCTAACCCTAACCCTAAGCTTTCACCAGCTTTCCCTCCTGGCTCTTCGATTGTGGGAGCAGACGGCAACTGTTCGTGCTCTACTCACTGTGCAGCTGGGCAGCCGAGAGCAAGCTCCGAAGAGGGTGCATTCAAATGGACCTTTAGGTATGAAAGCGAGGAGCGACAGCAATGATGGTGACACCGTTGCAAAGCTGACTGTGTGCTGAAGATGCCCAGCACATGCTTTCCCTCCTGGCTCTTCGGATCTGGGAGCAGAAGCCAGACGTTCGTGCACTAATCGTTCTGCCCCTGGGCAGCCGAGAACAAGCTTCAGAGAGGTTGCATTCAAATGGACTTTTAAGTATGAAAGCGAGGAGCGACAGCAATGATGGTGACACCGTTGCAAAGCTGACTGTGTGCTGAAGATGCCCAGCACATGCTTTCCCTCCTGGCTCTTCGGCTCTGGGAGCAGAGGCCAGACGTTCGTGCTCTAATCGCTGTGCTACTTGGCAGCTCAGAGCAAGCTCCGTAGAGGTTGCATTCGAGTGGACTTTTAGGTATGAAAGCGAGGAGCGACAGCAATGATGGTGACACCGTTGCAAAGCTAACTGTGTGCTGAAGATGCCCAGCACATGCTTTCCCTCCTGGCTCTTCGACTGTGGGAGCAGACGGCAACCGTTCGTGCTCTACTCACTGTGCTGCTGGGCAGCCGAGAGCAAGCTCCGAAGAGGGTGCATTCAAATGGACCTTTAGGTATGAAAGCGAGGAGCGACAGCAATGATGGTGACACCGTTGCAAAGCTGACTGTGTGCTGAAGATGCCCAGCACATGCTTTCCCTCCTGGCTCTTCGGCTCTGGGAGCAGAGGCCAGACGTTCGTGCTCTAATCGCTGTGCTACTTGGCAGCTCAGAGCAAGCTCCGTAGAGGTTGCATTCGAGTGGACTTTTAGGTATGAAAGCGAGGAGCGACAGCAATGATGGTGACACCGTTGCAAAGCTAACTGTGTGCTGAAGATGCCCAGCACATGCTTTCCCTCCTGGCTCTTCGACTGTGGGAGCAGACGGCAACCGTTCGTGCTCTACTCACTGTGCTGCTGGGCAGCCGAGAGCAAGCTCCGAAGAGGGTGCATTCAAATGGACCTTTAGGTATGAAAGCGAGGAGCGACAGCAATGATGGTGACACCGTTGCAAAGCTGACTGTGTGCTGAAGATGCCCAGCACATGCTTTCCCTCCTGGCTCTTCGGATCTGGGAGCAGAAGCCAGACGTTCGTGCACTAATCGTTCTGCCCCTGGGCAGCCGAGAACAAGCTTCAGAGAGGTTGCATTCAAATGGACTTTTAAGTATGAAAGCGAGGAGCGACAGCAATGATGGTGACACCGTTGCAAAGCTGACTGTGTGCTGAAGATGCCCAGCACATGCTTTCCCTCCTGGCTCTTCGGCTCTGGGAGCAGAGGCCAGACGTTCGTGCTCTAATCGCTGTGCTACTTGGCAGCTCAGAGCAAGCTCCGTAGAGGTTGCATTCGAGTGGACTTTTAGGTATGAAAGCGAGGAGCGACAGCAATGATGGTGACACCGTTGCAAAGCTAACTGTGTGCTGAAGATGCCCAGCACATGCTTTCCCTCCTGGCTCTTCGACTGTGGGAGCAGACGGCAACCGTTCGTGCTCTACTCACTGTGCTGCTGGGCAGCCGAGAGCAAGCTCCGAAGAGGGTGCATTCAAATGGACCTTTAGGTATGAAAGCGAGGAGCGACAGCAATGATGGTGACACCGTTGCAAAGCTGACTGTGTGCTGAAGATGCCCAGCACATGCTTTCCCTCCTGGCTCTTCGACTGTGGGAGCAGACGGCAACCGTTCGTGCTCTACTCACTGTGCTGCTGGGCAGCCGAGAGCAAGCTCCGAAGAGGGTGCATTCAAATGGACCTTTAGGTATGAAAGCGAGGAGCGACAGCAATGATGGTGACACCGTTGCAAAGCTGACTGTGTGCTGAAGATGCCCAGCACATGCTTTCCCTCCTGGCTCTTCGACTGTGGGAGCAGACGGCAACCGTTCGTGCTCTACTCACTGTGCTGCTGGGCAGCCGAGAGCAAGCTCTGAAGAGGGTGCATTCAAATGGACCTTTAGGTATGACACTGAGGAGCGACAGCAATG
>NW_026893041.1:0-55000 GCF_033815535.1 Pezoporus flaviventris
TCAGTGAAAGCAACGATGGATGCACCAATGTAAAGGTGATTGTGTGCTGAACAGGTCCAGCACCAGCTTTCAATCCTGGCTCTTCTGCTGTGGGAGCAGAGGCCAAACGTTCGTGCTGTACTCACTGTGCTGCTGGGCAGCTGAGAGACACCACCTGAGAATTTGGATTCAAATGGACTTTTAGGTATGAAACCGAGCAGAGACTGCAATGATGGTGATCCCTTTGCAAAGCTGCTTGTGTGCTGAAGAGGCCCAGCACTAGCTTTCCCTGCTGGTCCTTCTGCCGTGTGAGCAGATGCCACTGTTCATTCTGTGCTGACTGTGTTGCTGCGCAGCAGAGAGCAGGCTCTGGACTGATTCTATTCAAATGCTTTTCCTGTATGAAAGTGAGCAGTGAAAGCAATGATGGAGGCACCAATGTAAAGGGGATTGTGTGCTGAACAGGTCCAACACCAGCTTTCAATCCTGGCTCTTCTGCTGTGGGAGCAGATGCCAAACGTTCGTGCTGTACTCACTGTGCTGCTGGGCAGCTGAGGGAGACCACCTGAGAATTTGGATTCAAGTGGACTTTTAGGTATGAAACTGAGGAGAGACTGCAATGATGGTGACCCCGTTGTAAAGTTGCTTGTGTGCTGAAGAAGCCCAGCACTAGCTTTCCCTGATGATCCTTCTGCCGTGGGAGCAGATGCCACTGTTCATTCTGTGCTGACTGTGTTGCTGCCAGCAGATTGCAAGCTCTGGACTGATTCCATTCAAATGCTTTTCCTGTATGTAAGTGAGCAGTGAAAGCAACGATGGAGGCACCAATGTAAAGGTGATTGTGTGCTGAACAGGTCCAGCACCAGCTTTCAATCCTGGCTCTTCTGCTGTGGGAGCAGATGCCAAACGTTCGTGCTGTACTCACTGTGCTGCTGGGCAGCTGAGAGAGACCACCTGAGAATTTGGATTCAAATGGACTTTTAGGTATGAAACCGAGGAGAGACTGCAATGATGGTGACCCCGTTGCAAAGCTGCTTGTGTGCTGAAGAGAATCAGCACTAGCTTTCCCTGCTGGTCCTTCTGCCGTGTGAGCAGATGCCACTGTTCATTCTTTGCTGAATGCGTTGCTGCGCAGCAGAGAGCAGGCTCTAGACTGATTCCATTCAAATGCTTTTCCTGTATGAAAGTGAGCAGTGAAAGCAACGATGGAGGCACCAATGTAAAGGTTATTGTGTGCTGAGCAGGTCCAGCACCAGCTTTCAATCCTGGCTCTTCTGCTGTGGGAGCAGAGGCCAAACGTTCGTGCTGTACTCACTGTGCTGCTGGGCAGCTGAGAGAGACCAACTGAGAATTTGGATTCAAATGGACTTTTAGGTATGAAACCGAGGAGAGACTTCAATGATGGTGACCCCGTTGCAAAGCTGCTTGTGTGCTGAAGAGGCCCAGCACTAGCTTTCCCTGCTGGTCCTGCTGCTGTGGGAGCAGATGCCACTCTTCATTCTGTGCTGATTGTGTTGCTGCGCAGCAGAGAGCAGGCTCTGGACAGATTTCATTCAAATGCTTTTCCTGTATGAAAGTGAGCAGTGAAAGCAACGATGGAGGCACCAATGTAAAGGTGATTGTGTGCTGAACAGGTCCAGCACCAGCTTTCAATCCTGGCTCTTCTGCGGTGGGAGCAGAGGCCAAACGTTCGTGCTGTACTCACTGTGCTGCTGGGCAGCTTAGAGACACCACCTGAGAATTCGGATTCAAATGGACTTTTAGGTATGAAACCGAGGAGAGACTGCAATGATGGTGACACTGTTGCAAAGCTGCTTGTGTGCTGAAGAGGCCCAGCACTAGCTTTCCCTGCTGGTGCTTCTGCCTTGGGAGCAGATGCCACTGTTCATTCTGTGCTGACTGTGTTGCTGCGCAGCAGAGAACAGGCTCTGGACTGATTCCATTCAAATGCTTTTCCTGAATGAATGTGAGCAGTGAAAGCAACGATGGAGGCACCAATGTAAAGGTGATTGTGTGCTGAACAGGTCCAGCACCAGCTTTCAAACCTGGCTCTTCTGCTGTGGGAGCAGAGGCCAAACGTTCGTGCTGTACTCACTGTGCTGCTGGGCAGCTGAGAGACACCACCTGAGAATTTGGATTCAAATGGACTTTTAGGTATGAAACCGAGGAGAGACTGCAATGATGGTGACACCGTTGCAAGGCTGACTGTGTGCTGAAGAGGCCCAGCACTAGCATTCCCTGCTCGTCCTTCTGCTGTGGGAGCACATGCCACTGTTCACTCTGTGCTGACTGTGTTGCTGCGCAGCAGAGAGCAGCCTCTGGACTGATTCCATTCAAATGCTTTTCCTGAATGAATGTGAGCAGTGAAAGCAACGATGGAGGCACCAATGTAAAGGGGATTGTGTGCTGAACAGGTCCAGCACCATCTTTCAATCCTGGCTCTTCTGCTGTGGGAGCAGAGGCCAAACGTTCGTGCTGTACTCACTGTGCTGCTGGGCAGCTGAGAATAACCACCTGAGAATTTGGATTCAAATGGACTTTTAGGTATGAAACCGAGGAGAGACTGCAATGATGGCGACACCGTTGCAAAACAGCTTGTGTTCTGAAGAGGCCCAGCACTAGCTTTCCCTGCTGGTCCTTCTGCCGTGTGAGCAGATGCCACTGTTCATTCTGTGCTGACTGTGTTGCTGCGCTGCAGAGAGCAGGCTCTGGACTGATTCCATTCAAATGCTTTTCCTGAATGAATGTGAGCAGTGAAAGCAACGATGGAGGCACCAAAGTAAAGGTGATTGTGTGCTGAACAGGTCCAGCACCAGCTTTCAATCCTGGCTCTTCTGCTGTGGGAGCAGAGGCCAAACGTTCGTGCTGTACTCCCTGTGCAGCTGAGCAGCTGAGAATAACCACCTGAGAATTTGGATTCAAATGGACTTTTAGGTATGTAACCGAGGAGAGACTGCAATGATGGTGACACTGTTGCAAAGCTGCTTGTGTGCTGAAGAAGCAGAGCACTAGCTTTCCCTGCTGGTCCTTCTGCTGTGTGAGCAGATGCCACTGTTCATTCTGTGCTGACTGTGTTGCTGCGCTGCAGAGAGCAGCCTCTGGACTGATTCCATTCAAATGCTTTTCCTGAATGAATGTGAGCAGTGAAAGCAACGATGGAGGCACTAATGTAAAGGTGATTGTGTGCTGAACAGGTCCAGCACCAGCTTTCAATCCTGGCTCTTCTGCTGTGGGAGCAGAGGCCAAACGTTCATGCTGTACTCACTGTGCTGCTGGGCAGCTAAGAGACACCACCTGAGAATTTGGATTCAAATGGACTTTTAGGTATGAAACCGAGGAGAGACTGCAATGATGGTGACCCCGTTGCAAAGCTGCTTGTGTGCTGAAGAGTCCCAGCACTAGCTTTCCCTGCTGGTCCTTCTGCCGTGTGAGCAGATGCCACTGTTCATTCTGTGCTGACTGTGTTGCTGCGCTGCAGAGAGCAGGCTCTGGACTGATTCCATTCAAATGCTTTTCCTGTAGGAATGTGAGCAGTGAAAGCAACGATGGAGGCACCAATGTAAAGGTGATTGTGTGCTGAACTGGTCCAGCACCAGCTTTCAATCCTGGCTCTTCTGCGGTGGGAGCAGAGGCCAAACGTTCGTGCTGTACTCACTGTGCTGCTGGGCAGCTGAGAATAACCACCTGAGAATTTGGATTCAAATGGACTTTTAGGTATGAAACCGTGGAGAGACTGCAATGATGGTGACACCGTTGCAAAACAGCTTGTGTTCTGAAGAGGCCCAGCACTAGCTTTCCCTGCTGGTCCTTCTGCCGTGTGAGCAGATGCCACTGTTCATTCTGTGCTGACTGTGTTGCTGCGCTGCAGAGAGCAGCCTCTGGACTGATTCCATTCAAATGCTTTTCCTGAATGAATGTGAGCACTGAAACAACGATGGAGGCACCAAAGTAAAGGTGATTGTGTGCTGAACAGGTCCAGCACCAGCTTTCAATCCTGGCTCTTCTGCGGTGGGAGCAGAGGGCAAACGTTCCTGCTGAACTCACTGTGCTGCTGGGCAGCTTAGAATAACAACCTGAGAATTTGGATTCAAATGGACTTTTAGGTATGAAACCGAGGAGAGACTGCAATGATGGTGACCCCTTTGCAAAGCTGACTGTGTGCGGAAGAGGCCCAGCGCTAGCTTTTCCGCTGGTCCTTCTGCCGTGTGAGGAGATGCCACTGTTCATTCTGCGGTGACTGTGTTGCTGCGCAGCAGAGAGCAGCCTCTGGACTGATTCCATTCAAATGCTTTTCCTGAATGAATGTGAGCAGTGAAAGCAACGATGGAGGCACTAATGTAAAGGTGATTGTGTGCTGAACAGGTCCAGCACCAGCTTTCAATCCTGGCTCTTCTGCTGTGGGAGAAGAGGCCAAACGTTCGTGCTGTACTCACTGTGCTGTTGGGCAGCTGAGAAACACCACCTGAGAATTTGGATTCTAATGGACTTTTAGGTATGAAACCGAGGAGAGACTGCAATGATTGTGACCCCTTTGCAAAGCTGACTGTGTGCTGAAGAGGCCCAGCACTAGTTTTTCCGCTGGTCCTTCTGCCGTGTGAGCAGATGCCACTGTTCATTCTGCGGTGACTGTGTTGCTGCGCAGCAGAGAGCAGGCTCTGGACTGATTCCATTCAAATGCTTTTCCTGAATGAATGTGAGCAGTGAAAGCAACGATGGAGGCACCAATGTAAAGGTGATTGTGTGCTGAACAGGTCCAGCACCAGCTTTCAATCCTGGCTCTTCTGCTGTGGGAGCAGAGGCCAAACGTTCGTGCTGTACTCACTGTGCTGCTGGGCAGCTGAGAATAACCACCTGAGAATTTGGATTCAAATGGACTTTTAGGTATGAAACCGAGGAGAGACTGCAATGATGGTGACACTTTTGCAAAGCTGCTTGTGTGCTGAAGAGGCCCAGCACTAGCTTTCCCTGCTGGTCCTTCTGCCGTGTGAGCAGATGCCACTGTTCATTCTGTGCTGTGTTGCTGCGCAGCAGAGAGCAGCTCTGGACTGATTCCATTCAAATGCTTTTCCTGAATGAATGTGAGCAGTGAAAGCAACGATGGAGGCACCAATGTAAAGGTGATTGTGTGCTGAACAGGTCCAGCACCAGCTTTCAAACCTGGCTCTTCTGCTGTGGGAGCAGAGGCCAAACGTTCGTGCTGTACCCACTGTGCTGCTGGGCAGCTGAGAGACACCACCTGAGAATTTGGATTCAAATGGACTTTTAGGTATGAAACCGAGGAGAGACTGCAATGATGGTGACCCCTTTGCAAAGCTGACTGTGTGCTGAAGAGGCCCAGCACTAGCTTTCCCTGCTCGTCCTTTTGCTGTGGGAGCAGATGCCACTGTTCATTCTGTGCTGACTGTGTTGCTGCGCAGCAGAGGGCAGCCTCTGGACTGATTCCATTCAAATGCTTTTCCTGAATGAATGTGAGCACTGAAACAAGGATGGAGGCACCAAAGTAAAGGTGATTGTGTGCTGAACAGGTCCAGCACCAGCTTTCAATCCTGGCTCTTCTGCTGTGGGAGCAGAGGCCAAACGTTTCTGCTGTACTCACTGTGCTGCTGGGCAGCTGAGAATAACCACCTGAGAATTTGGATTCAAATGGACTTTTAGGTATGAAACCGAGGAGAGACTGCAATGATGGTGACACCGCTGCAAAGCTGCTTGTGTGCTGAAGAGTCCCAGCACCAGCTTTCCCTGCTGGTCCTTCTGCCGTGTGAGCAGATGCCACTGTTCATTCTGTGCTGACTGTGTTGCTGCGCAGCAGAGAGCAGGCTCTGGACTGATTCCATTCAAATGCTTTTCCTGAATGAATGTGAGCAGTGAAAGCAACGATGGAGGCACTAATGTAAAGGTGATTGTGTGCTGAACAGGTCCAGCACCAGCTTTCAATCCTGGCTCTTCTGCTGTGGGAGCAGAGGCCAAACGTTCGTGCTGTACTCACTGTGCTGCTGGGCAGCTGAGAGACACCACCTGAGAATTTGGATTCAAATGCACTTTTAGGTATGAAACCGAGGAGAGACTGCAATGATGGTGACCCCTTTGCAAAGCTGACTGTGTTCTGAAGAGGCCCAGCACTAGCTTTCCCTGCTGGTCCTTCTGTCGTGGGAGCAGATGCCACTGTTCATTCTGTGCTGACTGTGTTGCTGCGCAGCAGAGAGCAGCCTCTGGACTGATTCCATTCAAATTCTTTTCCTGAATGAATGTGAGCAGTGAAAGAAACGATGGAGGCACTAATGTAAAGATGATTGTGTGCTGAACAGGTCCAGCACCAGCTTTCAATCCTGGCTCTTCTGCTGTGGGAGAAGAGGCCAAACGTTCATGCTGTACTCACTGTGCTGTTGGGCAGCTGAGAAACACCACCTGAGAATTTGGATTCTAATGGACTTTTAGGTATGTAACCGAGGAGAGACTGCAATGATTGTGACCCCTTTGCAAAGCTGACTGTGTGCTGAAGAGGCCCAGCACTAGCTTTTCCGCTGGTCCTTCTGCCGAGTGAGCAGATGCCACTGTTCATTCTGCGCTGACTGTGTTGCTGCGCAGCAGAGTGCAGCCTCTGCTCTGATTCCATTCAAATGCTTTTCCTGTATGAGTGTTAGCAGTGAAAGCAACGATGGAGGCACCAAAGTAAAGGTGATTGTGTGCTGAACAGGTCCAGCACCAGCTTTCAATCCTGGCTCTTCTGCTGTGGGAGCAGAGGCCAAACGTTCGTGCTGTACTCACTGTGCTGCTGGGCAGCTGAGAGACACCACCTGAGAATTTGGATTCAAATGGACTTTTAGGCATGAAACTGAGGAGAGACTGCAATGATGGTGACACCGTTGCAAAGCAGCTTGTGTTCTGAAGAGGCTCAGCACTAGCTTTCCCTGCTCGTCCTTCTGCCGTGTGAGCAGATGCCACTGTTCATTCTGTGCTGACTGTGTTGCTGCGCAGCAGAGAGCAGCCTCTGGACTGATTCCATTCAAATGCTTTTCCTGAATGAATGTGAGCAGTGAAAGAAACGATGGAGGCACTAATGTAAAGATGATTGTGTGCTGAACAGGTCCAGCACCAGCTTTCAATCCTGGCTCTTCTGCTGTGGGAGAAGAGGCCAAACGTTCGTGCTGTACTCACTGTGCTGTTGGGCAGCTGAGAAACACCACCTGAGAATTTGGATTCTAATGGACTTTTAGGTATGTAACCGAGGAGAGACTGCAATGATTGTGACCCCTTTGCAAAGCTGACTGTGTGCTGAAGAGGCCCAGCACTAGCTTTTCCGCTGGTCCTTCTGCCGTGTGAGCAGATGCCACTGTTCATTCTGCGCTGACTGTGTTGCTGCGCAGCAGAGAGCAGGCTGTGGACTGATTCAATTCAAATGATTTTCCTGTATGAATGTTAGCAGTGAAAGCAACGATGGAGGCACCAAAGTAAAGGTGATTGTGTGCTGAACAGGTCCAGCACCAGCTTTCAATCCTGGCTCTTCTGCTGTGGGAGCAGAGGCCAAACGTTCGTGCTGTACTCACTGTGCTGCTGGGCAGCTGAGAGACACCACCTGAGAATTTGGATTCAAATGGACTTTTAGGTATGAAACCGAGGAGAGACTGCAATGATGGTGACACCGTTGCAAAGCAGCTTGTGTGCTGAAGAGTCCCAGCACCAGCTTTCCCTGCTGTTCCTTCTGCCGTGTGAGCAGATGCCACTGTTCATTCTGTGCTGACTGTGTTGCTGCGCAGCAGAGAGCAGCCTCTGGACTGATTACATTCAAATGCTTTTCCTGAATGAATGTGAGCAGTGAAAGCAACGATGGAGGCACTAATGTAAAGATGATTGTGTGCTGAACAGGTCCAGCACCAGCTTTCAATCCTGGCTCTTCTGCTGGGGGAGCAGAGGCCAAACGTTCGTGCTGTACTCACTGTGCTGCTGGGCAGCTGAGAGACACCACCTGAGAATTTGGATTCAAATGGACTTTTAGGTATGAAACCGAGGAGAGACTGCAATGATGGTGACACCGTTGCAAGGCTGACTGTGTGCTGAAGAGGCCCAGCACTAGTTTTTCCGCTGGTCCTTCTGCCGTGTGAGCAGATGCCACTGTTCATTCTGCGGTGACTGTGTTGCTGCGCAGCAGAGAGCAGCCTCTGGACTGATTCCATTCAAATGCTTTTCCTGAATGAATGTGAGCAGTGAAAGCAACGATGGAGGCACCAATGTAAAGGTGATTGTGTGCTGAACAGGTCCAGCACCAGCTTTCAATCCTGGCTCTTCTGCTGTGGGAGCAGAGGCCAAACGTTCGTGCTGTCCTCACTGTGCTGCTGGGCAGCTGAGAATAACCACCTGAGAATTTGGATTCAAATGGACTTTTAGGTATGAAACCGAGGAGAGACTGCAATGATGGTGACCCCTTTGCAAAGCTGCTTGTGTGCTGAAGAGGCCCAGCACTAGCTTTCCCTGCTCGTCCGTCTGCTGTGGGAGCAGATGCCACTGTTCATTCTGTACTGATTGTGTTGCTGCGCAGCAGAGAGCAGCCTCTGGACTGATTCCATTCAAATGCTTTTCCTGAATGAATGTGAGCACTGAAACAACGATGGAGGCACCAAAGTAAAGGTGATTGTGTGCTGAACAGGTCCAGCACCAGCTTTCAATCCTGGCTCTTCTGCTGTGGGAGCAGAGGCCAAACGTTCCTGCTGTACTCACTGTGCTGCTGGGCAGCTGAGAGACACCACCTGAGAATTTGGATCCAATTGACTTTTAGGTATGAAACTGAGGAGAGACTGCAATGATGGTGACACCGTTGCAAAGCAGCTTGTGTGCTGAAGAGTCCCAGCACTAGCTTTCCCTGCTGGTCCTTCTGCCGTGTGAGCAGATGCCACTGTTCATCCTGTGCTGACTGTGTTGCTGCGCTGCAGAGAGCAGCCTCTGGACTGATTCCATTCAAATGCTTTTCCTGTATGAATGTGAGCAGTGAAAGCAACGATGGAGGCACCAATGTAAAGGTGATTGTGTGCTGAACAGGTCCAGCACCAGCTTTCAATCCTGGCTCTTCTGCGGTGGGAGCAGAGGCCAAACGTTCGTGCTGTACTCACTGTGCTGCTGGGCAGATGAGAGAGACCACCTGAGAATTTGGATTCAAATGGACTTTTAGGTATGAAACCGAGGAGAGACTGCAATGATGGTGACCCCGTTGCAAAGCTGCTTGTGTGCTGAAGAAGCAGAGCACTAGCTTTCCCTGCTGGTCCTTCTGCCGTGTGAGCAGATGCCACTGTTCATTCTGTGCTGACTGTGTTGCTGCGCAGCAGAGGGCAGCCTCTGGACTGATTCCATTCAAATGCTTTTCCTGTATGAATGTTAGCAGTGAAAGCAACGATGGAGGCACCAAAGTAAAGGTGATTGTGTGCTGAACAGGTCCATCACCATCTTTCAATCCTGACACTTCTGCGGTGGGAGCAGAGGCCAAACGTTCGTGCTGTACTAAGTGTGCTGCTGGGCAGCTGAGAGACACCACCTGAGAATTTGGATTCAAATGGACTTTTAGGTATGAAACCGAGGAGAGACTGCAATGATGGTGACACCGTTGCAAAGCTGCTTGTGTGCTGAAGAGTCCCAGCACTAGCTTTCCCTGCTGGTCCTTCTGCCGTGTGAGCAGATGCCACTGTTCATTCTGTGCTGACTGTGTTGCTGCGCAGCAGAGAGCAGGCTCTGGACTGATTCCATTCAAATGCTTTTCCTGAATGAATGTGAGCAGTGAAAGCAACGATGGAGGCACCAATGTAAAGGTGATTGTGTGCTGAACAGGTCCAGCACCAGCTTTCAATCCTCGCTCTTCTGCTGTGGGAACAGAGGCCAAACGTTCGTGCTGTACTCACTGTGCTGCTGTGCAGCTGAGAGACACCACCTGAGAATTTGGATTCAAATGGACTTTTAGGTATGAAACCGAGGAGAGACTGCAATGATGGTGACCCCTTTGCAAAGCAGCTTGTGTGCTGAAGAGGCCCAGCACTAGCTTTCCCTGCTGGTCCTTCTGCTGTGGGAGCAGATGCCACTGTTCATTCTGTGCTGACTGTGTTGCTGCGCAGTAGAGATCAGTCTCTGGACTGATTCCATTCAAATGCTTTTCCTGTATGAATGTGAGCAGTGAAAGCAACGATGGAGGCACCAATGTAAAGGTGATTGTGTGCTGAACAGGTCCAGCACCAGCTTTCAATCCTGGCTCTTCTGCTGTGGGAGCAGAGGCCAAACGTTCCTGCTGTACTCACTGTGCTGCTGGGCAGCTGAGAATAACCACCTGAGAATTTGGATTCAAATGGACTTTTAGGTATGAAACCGAGGAGAGACTGCAATGATGGTGACCCCTTTGCAGAGCTGACTGTGTGCTGAAGAGGCCCAGCACTAGCTTTCCCTGCTTGTCCTGCTGTGGGAGGAGATGCCACTGTTCATTCTGTGCTGACTGTGTTGCTGCGCAGCAGAGGGCAGCCTCTGGACTGATTCCATTCAAATGCTTTTCCTGTATGAATGTTAGCAGTGAAAGCAACGATGGAGGCACCAATGTAAAGGTGATTGTGTGCTGAACAGGTCCAGCACCAGCTTTCAATCCTGACTCTTCTGCGGTGGGAGCAGAGGCCAAACGTTCGTGCTGTACTCACTGTGCTGCTGGGCAGCTGAGAGACACCACCTGAGAATTTGGATTCAAATGGACTTTTAGGTATGAAACCGAGGAGAGACTGCAATGATGGTGACACCGTTGCAAAGCTGCTTGTGTGCTGAAGAGTCCCAGCACTAGCTTTCCCTGCTGGTCCTTCTACCATGTGAGCAGATGCCACTGTTCATTCTGTGCTGACTGTGTTGCTGCCAGCAGAGAGCAGGCTCTGGACTGATTCCATTCAAATGCTTTTCCTGCAATAAAGTGAGCAGTGAAAGCAACGATGGAGGCACTATTGTAAAGGTGATTGTGTGCTGAACAGGTCCAGCACCAGCTTTCAATCCTGGCTCTTCTGCTGTGGGAGCAGAGGCCAAACGTTCGTGCTGTACTCACTGTGCTGCTGGGCAGCTGAGAGACACCACCTGAGAATTTGGATTCAAATGGATATTTAGGTATGAAACCGAGGAGAGACTGCAATGATGGTGACACTGTTGCAAAGCAGCTGGTGTGCTGAAGAGGCCCAGCACTAGCTTTCCCTGCTGGTCCTTCTGCCGTGTGAGCAGATGCCACTGTTCATTCTGTGCTGTGTTGCTGCGCAGCAGAGGGCAGCCTCTGGACTGATTCCATTCAAATGCTTTTCCTGAATGAATGTGAGCAGTGAAAGCAACGATGGAGGCACCAATGTAAAGGGGATTGTGTGCTGAACAGGTCCAGCACCAGCTTTCAATCCTGGCTCTTCTGCTATGGGAGCAGAGGCCAAACGTTCGTGCTGTACTCACTGTGCTGCTGGGCAGCTGAGAGACACCACCTGAGAATTTGGATTCAAATGGACTTTTAGGTATGAAACCGAGGAGAGACTGCAATGATGGTGACCCCTTTGCAAAGCTGACTGTGTGCTGAAGAGGCCCAGCACTAGCTTTCCCTGCTGGTCCTTCTGCCGTGTGAGCAGATGCCACTGTTCATTCTGTGCTGACTGTGTTGCTGCGCAGCAGAGGGCAGCCTCTGGACTGATTCCATTCAAATGCTTTTCCTGTATGAATGTTAGCAGTGAAAGCAACGATGGAGGCACCAAAGTAAAGGTGATTGTGTGCTGAACAGGTCCATCACCATCTTTCAATCCTGACTCTTCTGCGGTGGGAGCAGAGGCCAAACGTTCGTGCTGTACTAACTGTGCTGCTGGGCAGCTGAGAGACACCACCTGAGAATTTGGATTCAAATGGACTTTTAGGTATGAAACCGAGGAGAGACTGCAATGATGGTGACACCGTTGCAAAGCTGCTTGTGTGCTGAAGAGTCCCAGCACTAGCTTTCCCTGCTGGTCCTTCTGCCGTGTGAGCAGATGCCACTGTTCATTCTGTGCTGACTGTGTTGCTGCGCAGCAGAGAGCAGGCTCTGGACTGATTCCATTCAAATGCTTTTCCTGAATGAATGTGAGCAGTGAAAGCAACGATGGAGGCACCAATGTAAAGGTGATTGTGTGCTGAACAGGTCCAGCACCAGCTTTCAATCCTGGCTCTTCTGCTGTGGAGCAGAGGCCAAACGTTCGTGCTGTACTCACTGTGCTGCTGTGCAGCTGAGAGACACCACCTGAGAATTTGGATTCAAATGGACTTTTAGGTATGAAACCGAGGAGAGACTGCAATGATGGTGACACCGTTGCAAAGCAGCTTGTGTGCTGAAGAGGACCAGCACTAGCTTTCCCTGCTGGTCCTTCTGCCGTGTGAGCAGATGCCACTGTTCATTCTGTGCTGACTGTGTTGCTGCGCTGCAGAGAGCAGCCTCTGGACTGATTCCATTCAAATGCTTTTCCTGAATGAATGTGAGCACTGAAACAACGATGGAGGCACCAAAGTAAAGGTGATTGTGTGCTGAACAGGTCCAGCACCAGCTTTCAATCCTGGCTGTTCTGTGGTGGGAGCAGAGGCCAAACGTTCCTGCTGTACTCATTGTGCTGCTGGGCAGCTGAGAATAACCACCTGAGAATTTGGATTCAAATGGACTTTTAGGTATGGAACCGAGGAGAGACTGCAATGATGGTGACACCGTTGCAAAGCTGACTGTGTGCTGAAGAGGCCCAGCACTAGCTTTCCCTGCTTGTCCTTCTGCTGTGGGAGCAGATGCCACTGTTCTTTCTGTGCTGACTGTGTTGCTGCGCAGCAGAGAGCAGCCTCTGGACTGATTCCATTCAAATGCTTTTCCTGTATGAATGTTAGCAGTGAAAGCAACGATGGAGGCACCAATGTAAAGGTGATTGTGTGCTGAACAGGTCCATCACCAGCTTTCAATCCTGACTCTTCTGCGGTGGGAGCAGAGGCCAAACGTTCGTGCTGTACTCACTGTGCTGCTGGGCAGCTGAGAGACACCACCTGAGAATTTGGATTCAAATGGACTTTTAGGTATGAAACCGAGGAGAGACTGCAATGATGGTGACACCGTTGCAAAGCTGCTTGTGTGCTGAAGAGTCCCAGCACTAGCTTTCCCTGCTGGTCCTTCTACCATGTGAGCAGATGCCACTGTTCATTCTGTGCTGACTGTGTTGCTGCCAGCAGAGAGCAGGCTGTGGACTGATTCCATTCAAATGCTTTTCCTGCGTTAAAGTGAGCAGTGAAAGCAACGATGGAGGCACTAATGTAAAGGTGATTGTGTGCTGAACAGGTCCAGCACCAGCTTTCAATCCTGGCTCTTCTGCTGTGGGAGCAGAGGCCAAACGTTCGTGCTGTACTCACTGTGCTGCTGGGAAGCTGAGAGACACCACCTGAGAATTTGGATTCAAATGGACTTTTAGGTATGAAACCGAGGAGAGACTGCAATGATGGTGACACCGTTGCAAAGCAGCTTGTGTGCTGAAGAGGACCAGCACTAGCTTTCCCTGCTGGTCTTCTGCCGTGTGAGCAGATGCCACTGTTCATTCTGTGCTGACTGTGTTGCTGCGCTGCAGAGAGCAGCCTCTGGACTGATTCCATTCAAATGCTTTTCCTGAATGAATGTGAGCAGTGAAAGCAACGATGGAGGCACCAAAGTAAAGGTGATTGTGTTCGTGCTGTACTCACTGTGCTGCTGGGCAGCTGAGAGACACCAGCTGAGAATTTGGCTTCAAATGGACTTTTAGGTATGAAACCGAGGAGAGACTGCAATGATGGTGACCCCGTTGCAAAGCAGCTTGTGTGCTGAAGAGGACCAGCACTAGCTTTCCCTGCTGGTCTTCTGCCGTGTGAGCAGATGCCACTGTTCATTCTGTGCTGACTGTGTTGCTGCGCAGCAGAGAGCAGGCTCTGGACTGATTCCATTCAAATGCTTTTCCTGAATGAATGTGAGCAGTGAAAGCAACGATGGAGGCACCAATGTAAAGGTGATTGTGTGCTGAACAGGTCCAGCACCAGCTTTCAATCCTGGCTCTTCTGCTGTGGGAGCAGAGGCCAAACGTTCGTGCTGTACTCACTGTGCTGCTGGGCAGCTGAGAGACACCACCTGAGAATTTGGATTCAAATGGACTTTTAGGTATGAAACCGAGGAGAGACTGCAATGATGGTGACACCGTTGCAAGGCTGACTGTGTGCTGAAGAGGCCCAGCACTAGCTTTCCCTGCTCGTCCTTCTGCTGTGGGAGCACATGCCACTGTTCATTCTGCGGTGACTGTGTTGCTGCGCAGCAGAGAGCAGGCTCTAGACTGATTCCATTCAAATGCTTTTCCTGAATGAATGTGAGCAGTGAAAGCAACGATGGAGGCACCAATGTAAAGGTGATTGTGTGCTGAACAGGTCCAGCTCCAGCTTTCAATCCTGGCTCTTCTGCTGTGGGAGCAGAGGCCAAACGTTCGTGCTGTCCTCACTGTGCTGCTGGGCAGCTGAGAATAACCACCTGAGAATTTGGATTCAAATGGACTTTTAGGTATGAAACCGAGGAGAGACTGCAATGATGGTGACACCGTTGCAAAGCTGCTTGTGTGCTGAAGAGGACCAGCACTAGCTTTCCCTGCTCGTCCTTCTGCCGTGTGAGCAGATGCCACTGTTCATTCTGTGCTGACTGTGTTGCTGCGCAGCAGAGGGCAGCCTCTGGACTGATTCCATTCAAATGCTTTTCCTGTATGAATGTTAGCAGTGAAAGCAACGATGGAGGCACCAAAGTAAAGGTGATTGTGTGCTGAACAGGTCCAGCACCAGCTTTCAATCCTGGCTCTTCTGCTGTGGGAGCAGAGGCCAAACGTTCGTGCTGTACTCACTGTGCTGCTGGGCAGCTGAGAACAACCACCTGAGAATTTGGATTCAAATGGGCTTTTAGGTATGAAACCGAGGAGAGACTGCAATGATGGCGACACCGTTGCAAAACAGCTTGTGTGCTGAAGAGTCCCAGCACTAGCTTTCCCTGCTGGTCCTTCTGCCGTGTGAGCAGATGCCACTGTTCATTCTGTGCTGACTGTTGCTGCGCAGCAGAGAGCAGCCTCTGGACTGATTCCATTCAAATGCTTTTCCTGAATGAATGTGAGCACTGAAACAACGATGGAGGCACCAAAGTAAAGGTGATTGTGTGCTGAACAGGTCCAGCACCAGCTTTCAATCCTGGCTCTTCTGCTGTGGGAGCAGAGGCCAAACGTTCGTGCTGTACTCACTGTGCTGCTGGGCAGCTGAGAGACACCACCTGAGAATTTGGATTCAAATGGACTTTTAGGTATGAAACTGAGGAGAGACTGCAATGATGGTGACACCGTTGCAAAGCAGCTTGTGTGCTGAAGAGTCCCAGCACTAGCTTTCCCTGCTGGTCCTTCTGCCGTGTGAGCAGATGCCACTGTTCATCCTGTGCTGACTGTGTTGCTGCGCTGCAGAGAGCAGCCTCTGGACTGATTCCATTCAAATGCTTTTCCTGTATGAATGTGAGCAGTGAAAGCAACGATGGAGGCACCAATGTAAAGGTGATTGTGTGCTGAACAGGTCCAGCACCAGCTTTCAATCCTGGCTCTTCTGCGGTGGGAGCAGAGGCCAAACGTTCGTGCTGTACTCACTGTGCTGCTGGGCAGCTGAGAGACACCACCTGAGAATTTGGATTCAAATGGACTTTTAGGTATGAAACCGAGGAGAGACTGCAATGATGGTGACACCGTTGCAAAGCAGCTTGTGTGCTGAAGAGGCCCAGCACTAGCTTTCCCTGCTGGTCTTCTGCCGTGTGAGCAGATGCCACTGTTCATTCTGTGCTGACTGTGTTGCTGCGCTGCAGAGAGCAGGCTCTGGACTGATTCCATTCAAATGCTTTTCCTGAATGAATGTGAGCACTGAAACAACGATGGAGGCACCAAAGTAAAGGTGATTGTGTGCTGAACAGGTCCAGCACCAGCTTTCAATCCTGGCTCTTCTGCTGTGGGAGCAGAGGCCAAACGTTCGTGCTGTACTCACTGTGCTGCTGGGCAGCTGAGAGAGACCACCTGAGAATTTGGATTCAAATGGACTTTTAGGTATGAAACCGAGGAGAGACTGCAATGATGGTGACCCCTTTGCAAAGCTGACTGTGTGCTGAAGAGGCCCAGCACTAGCTTTCCCTGCTCGTCCTTCTGCTGTGGGAGCAGATGCCACTGTTCATTCTGTGCTGACTGTGTTGCTGCGCAGCAGAGGGCAGCCTCTGGACTGATTCCATTCAAATGCTTTTCCTGAATGAATGTGAGCACTGAAACAAGGATGGAGGCACCAAAGTAAAGGTGATTGTGTGCTGAACAGGTCCAGCACCAGCTTTCAATCCTGGCTCTTCTGCTGTGGGAGCAGAGGCCAAACGTTCGTGCTGTACTAACTGTGCTCCTGGGCAGCTGAGAGACACCACCTGAGAATTTGGATTCAAATGGACTTTTAGGTATGAAACCGAGGAGAGACTGCAATGATGGTGACACCGCTGCAAAGCTGCTTGTGTGCTGAAGAGTCCCAGCACCAGCTTTCCCTGCTGGTCTTCTGCCGTGTGAGCAGATGCCACTGTTCATTCTGTGCTGACTGTGTTGCTGCGCAGCAGAGAGCAGCCTCTGGACTGATTCCATTCAAATGCTTTTCCTGAATGAATGTGAGCAGTGAAAGCAACGATGGAGGCACTAATGTAAAGGGGATTGTGTGCTGAACAGGTCCAGCACCAGCTTTCAATCCTGGCTCTTCTGCGGTGGGAGCAGAGGCCAAACGTTCGTGCTGTACTCACTGTGCTGCTGGGCAGCTGAGAGACACCACCTGAGAATTTGGATTCAAATGGACTTTTAGGTATGAAACCGAGGAGAGACTGCAATGATGGTGACACCGTTGCAAAGCAGCTTGTGCGCTGAAGAGTCCCAGCACTAGCTTTCCCTGCTCGTCCTTCTGCCGAGTGAGCAGATGCCACTGTTCATTCTGCGCTGACTGTGTTGCTGCGCAGCAGAGTGCAGCCTCTGCTCTGATTCCATTCAAATGCTTTTCCTGTATGAGTGTTAGCAGTGAAAGCAACGATGGAGGCACCAATGTAAAGGTGATTGTGTGCTGAACAGGTCCAGCACCAGCTTTCAATCCTGGCTCTTCTGCTGTGGGAGCAGAGGCCAAACGTTCGTGCTGTACTCACTGTGCTGCTGGGCAGCTGAGAGACACCACCTGAGAATTTGGATTCAAATGGACTTTTAGGTATGAAACCGAGGAGAGACTGCAATGATGGTGACACCGTTGCAAGGCTGACTGTGTGCTGAAGAGGCCCAGCACTAGCTTTCCCTGCTCGTCCTTCTGCTGTGGGAGCACATGCCACTGTTCATTCTGCGGTGACTGTGTTGCTGCGCAGCAGAGAGCAGGCTCTGGACTGATTCCATTCAAATGCTTTTCCTGAATGAATGTGAGCACTGAAACAACGATGGAGGCACCAAAGTAAAGGTGATTGTGTGCTGAACAGGTCCAGCACCAGCTTTCAATCCTGGCTCTTCTGCTGTGGGAGCAGAGGCCAAACGTTCCTGCTGTACTCACTGTGCTGCTGGGCAGCTGAGAGACACCACCTGAGAATTTGGATTCAAATGGACTTTTAGGTATGAAACCGAGGAGAGACTGCAATGATGGCGACACCGCAGCAAAGCTGCTTGATTGCTGAAGAGGCCCAGCACTAGCTTTTCCTGCTCATCCTTCTGCCGTGTGAGCAGATGCCACTGTTCATTCTGCGCTGACTGTGTTGCTGCGCAGCAGAGAGCAGGCTGTGGACTGATTCAATTCAAATGCTTTTCCTGTATGAATGTTAGCAGTGAAAGCAACGATGGAGGCACCAATGTAAAGGTGATTGTGCGCTGAACAGGTCCAGCACCAGCTTTCAATCCTGGCTCTTCTGCTGTGGGAGCAGAGGCCAAACGTTCGTGCTGTACTCACTGTGCTGCTGGGCAGCTGAGAATAACCACCTGAGAATTTGGATTCAAATGGACTTTTAGGCATGAAACTGAGGAGAGACTGCAATGATGGTGACACCGTTGCAAAGCAGCTTGTGTTCTGAAGAGGCTCAGCACTAGCTTTCCCTGCTCGTCCTTCTGCCGTGTGAGCAGATGCCACTGTTCATTCTGTGCTGACTGTGTTGCTGCGCAGCAGAGAGCAGCCTCTGGACTGATTCCATTCAAATGCTTTTCCTGAATGAATGTGAGCAGTGAAAGAAACGATGGAGGCACTAATGTAAAGATGATTGTGTGCTGAACAGGTCCAGCACCAGCTTTCAATCCTGGCTCTTCTGCTGTGGGAGAAGAGGCCAAACGTTCGTGCTGTACTCACTGTGCTGTTGGGCAGCTGAGAAACACCACCTGAGAATTTGGATTCTAATGGACTTTTAGGTATGTAACCGAGGAGAGACTGCAATGATTGTGACCCCTTTGCAAAGCTGACTGTGTGCTGAAGAGGCCCAGCACTAGCTTTTCCGCTGGTCCTTCTGCCGTGTGAGCAGATGCCACTGTTCATTCTGCGCTGACTGTGTTGCTGCGCAGCAGAGAGCAGGCTGTGGACTGATTCACTTCAAATGATTTTCCTGTATGAATGTTAGCAGTGAAAGCAACGATGGAGGCACCAAAGTAAAGGTGATTGTGTGCTGAACAGGTCCAGCACCAGCTTTCAATCCTGGCTCTTCTGCTGTGGGAGCAGAGGCCAAACGTTCGTGCTGTACTCACTGTGCTGCTGGGCAGCTGAGAGACACCACCTGAGAATTTGGATTCAAATGGACTTTTAGGTATGAAACTGAGGAGAGACTGCAATGATGGCGACACCGTTGCAAAGCAGCTTGTGTGCTGAAGAGTCCCAGCACCAGCTTTCCCTGCTGGTCCTTCTGCCGTGTGAGCAGATGCCACTGTTCATTCTGTGCTGACTGTGTTGCTGCGCAGCAGAGAGCAGCCTCTGGACTGATTACATTCAAATGCTTTTCCTGAATGAATGTGAGCAGTGAAAGCAACGATGGAGGCACTAATGTAAAGATGATTGTGTGCTGAACAGGTCCAGCACCAGCTTTCAATCCTGGCTCTTCTGCTGGGGGAGCAGAGGCCAAACGTTCGTGCTGTACTCACTGTGCAGCTGGGCAGCTGAGAGACACCACCTGAGAATTTGGATTCAAATGGACTTTTAGGTATGAAACCGAGGAGAGACTGCAATGATGGTGACACCGTTGCAAGGCTGACTGTGTGCTGAAAAGGCCCAGCCCTAGCTTTCCCTGCTCGTCCTTCTGCTGTGGGAGCAGATGCCACTGTTCATTCTGTACTGATTGTGTTGCTGCGCAGCAGAGAGCAGCCTCTGGACTGATTCCATTCAAATGCTTTTCCTGAATGAATGTGAGCAGTGAAAGCAACGATGGAGGCACCAATGTAAAGGTGATTGTGTGCTGAACAGGTCCAGCACCAGCTTTCAATCCTGGCTCTTCTGCTGTGGGAGAAGAGGCCAAACGTTCCTGCTGTACTCATTGTGCTGCTGGGCAGCTGAGAGAGACCACCTGAGAATTTGGATTCAAATGGACTTTTAGGTATGAAACCGAGGAGAGACTGCAATGATGGTGACCCCTTTGCAAAGCTGACTTTGTGCTGAAGAGGCCCAGCACTAGCTTTCCCTGCTGGTCCTTCTGCCGTGTGAGCAGATGCCACTGTTCATTCTGTGCTGACTGTGTTGCTGCGCAGCAGAGGGCAGCCTCTGGACTGATTCCATTCAAATGCTTTTCCTGTATGAATGTTAGCAGTGAAAGCAACGATGGAGGCACCAAAGTAAAGGTGATTGTGTGCTGAACAGGTCCAGCACCAGCTTTCAATCCTGACACTTCTGCGGTGGGAGCAGAGGCCAAACGTTCGTGCTGTACTAACTGTGCTGCTGGGCAGCTGAGAGACACCACCTGAGAATTTGGATTCAAATGGACTTTTAGGTATGAAACCGAGGAGAGACTGCAATGATGGTGACACCGTTGCAAAGCTGCTTGTGTGCTGAAGAGTCCCAGCACTAGCTTTCCCTGCTGGTCCTTCTGCCGTGTGAGCAGATGCCACTGTTCATTCTGTGCTGACTGTGTTGCTGCGCAGCAGAGAGCAGGCTCTGGACTGATTCCATTCAAATGCTTTTCCTGAATGAATGTGAGCAGTGAAAGCAACGATGGAGGCACCAATGTAAAGGTGATTGTGTGCTGAACAGGTCCAGCACCAGCTTTCAATCCTCGCTCTTCTGCTGTGGGAACAGAGGCCAAACGTTCGTGCTGTACTCACTGTGCTGCTGTGCAGCTGAGAGACACCACCTGAGAATTTGGATTCAAATGGACTTTTAGGTATGAAACCGAGGAGAGACTGCAATGATGGTGACCCCTTTGCAAAGCAGCTTGTGTGCTGAAGAGGCCCAGCACTAGCTTTCCCTGCTGGTCCTTCTGCTGTGGGAGCAGATGCCACTGTTCATTCTGTGCTGACTGTGTTGCTGCGCAGTAGAGATCAGTCTCTGGACTGATTCCATTCAAATGCTTTTCCTGTATGAATGTGAGCAGTGAAAGCAACGATGGAGGCACCAATGTAAAGGTGATTGTGTGCTGAACAGGTCCAGCACCAGCTTTCAATCCTGGCTCTTCTGCTGTGGGAGCAGAGGCCAAACGTTCCTGCTGTACTCACTGTGCTGCTGGGCAGCTGAGAATAACCACCTGAGAATTTGGATTCAAATGGACTTTTAGGTATGTAACCGAGGAGAGACTGCAATGATGGTGACCCCTTTGCAGAGCTGACTGTGTGCTGAAGAGGCCCAGCACTAGCTTTCCCTGCTTGTCCTGCTGTGGGAGCAGATGCCACTGTTCATTCTGTGCTGACTGTGTTGCTGCGCAGCAGAGGGCAGCCTCTGGACTGATTCCATTCAAATGCTTTTCCTGTATGAATGTTAGCAGTGAAAGCAACGATGGAGGCACCAATGTAAAGGTGATTGTGTGCTGAACAGGTCCATCACCAGCTTTCAATCCTGACTCTTCTGCGGTGGGAGCAGAGGCCAAACGTTCGTGCTGTACTCACTGTGCTGCTGGGCAGCTGAGAGACACCACCTGAGAATTTGGATTCAAATGGACTTTTAGGTATGAAACCGAGGAGAGACTGCAATGATGGTGACACCGTTGCAAAGCTGCTTGTGTGCTGAAGAGTCCCAGCACTAGCTTTCCCTGCTGGTCCTTCTACCATGTGAGCAGATGCCACTGTTCATTCTGTGCTGACTGTGTTGCTGCCAGCAGAGAGCAGGCTCTGGACTGATTCCATTCAAATGCTTTTCCTGCATTAAAGTGAGCAGTGAAAGCAACGATGGAGGCACTATTGTAAAGGTGATTGTGTGCTGAACAGGTCCAGCACCAGCTTTCAATCCTGGCTCTTCTGCTGTGGGAGCAGAGGCCAAACGTTCGTGCTGTACTCACTGTGCTGCTGGGCAGCTGAGAGACACCACCTGAGAATTTGGATTCAAATGGACTTTTAGGTATGAAACCGAGGAGAGACTGCAATGATGGTGACACCGTTGCAAAGCAGCTTGTGTGCTGAAGAGGCCCAGCACTAGCTTTCCCTGCTGGTCTTCTGCCGTGTGAGCAGATGCCACTGTTCATTCTGTGCTTACTGTGTTGCTGCGCTGCAGAGAGCAGCCTCTGGACTGATTCCATTCAAATGCTTTTCCTGAATGAATGTGAGCAGTGAAAGCAACGATGGAGGCACCAATGTAAAGGTGATTGTGTGCTGAACAGGTCCATCACCAGCTTTCAATCCTGACTCTTCTGCGGTGGGAGCAGAGGCCAAACGTTCGTGCTGTACTCACTGTGCTGCTGGGCAGCTGAGAGACACCACCTGAGAATTTGGATTCAAATGGACTTTTAGGTATGAAACCGAGGAGAGACTGCAATGATGGTGACACCGTTGCAAAGCTGCTTGTGTGCTGAAGAGTCCCAGCACTAGCTTTCCCTGCTGGTCCTTCTACCATGTGAGCAGATGCCACTGTTCATTCTGTGCTGACTGTGTTGCTGCCAGCAGAGAGCAGGCTCTGGACTGATTCCATTCAAATGCTTTTCCTGCGTTAAAGTGAGCAGTGAAAGCAACGATGGAGGCACTAATGTAAAGGTGATTGTGTGCTGAACAGGTCCAGCACCAGCTTTCAATCCTGGCTGTTCTGCGGTGGGAGCAGAGGCCAAACGTTCCTGCTGTACTCATTGTGCTGCTGGGCAGCTGAGAATAACCACCTGAGAATTTGGATTCAAATGGACTTTTAGGTATGAAACCGAGGAGAGACTGCAATGATGGTGACACCGTTGCAAAGCAGCTTGTCTTCTGAAGAGGACCAGGACTAGCTTTCCCTGCTGGTCCTTCTGCCGTGTGAGCAGATGCCACTGTTCATTCTGTGCTGACTGTGTTGCTGCGCAGCAGAGAGCAGCCTCTGGACGGATTCCATTCAAATGCTTTTCCTGAATGAATGTGAGCAGTGAAAGCAACGATGGAGGCACTAATGTAAAGGTGATTGTGTGCTGAACAGGTCCAGCACCAGCTTTCAATCCTGGCTGTTCTGCGGTGGGAGCAGAGGCCAAACGTTCCTGCTGTACTCATTGTGCTGCTGGGCAGCTGAGAGACACCACCTGAGAATTTGGATTCAAATGGACTTTTAGGTATGAAACCGAGGTGAGACTGCAATGATGGTGACCCCTTTGCAAATCTGACTGTGTGCTGAAGAGGCCCAGCACTAGCTTTCCCTGCTCGTCCTTCTGCTGTGGGAGCAGATGCCACTGTTCATTCTGTGCTGACTGTGTTGCTGCCAGCAGAGAGCAGGCTCTGGACTGATTGTATACAAATGCTTTTCCTGTATGAAAGTGAGCAGTGAAAGCAACGATGGAGGCACTAATGTAAAGGTGATTGTGTGCTGAACAGGTCCAGCACCAGCTTTCAATCCTGGCTCTTCTGCTGTGGGAGCAGAGGCCAAACGTTCGTGCTGTACTCACTGTGCTGCTGGGAAGCTGAGAGACACCACCTGAGAATTTGGATTCAAATGGACTTTTAGGTATGAAACCGAGGAGAGACTGCAATGATGGTGACACCTTTGCAAAGCAGCTTGTGTGCTGAAGAGGACCAGCACTAGCTTTCCCTGCTGGTCTTCTGCCGTGTGAGCAGATGCCACTGTTCATTCTGTGCTGACTGTGTTGCTGCGCTGCAGAGAGCAGGCTCTGGACTGATTCCATTCAAATGCTTTTCCTGAATGAATGTGAGCAGTGAAAGCAACGATGGAGGCACCAATGTAAAGGTGATTGTGTTCGTGCTGTACTCACTGTGCTGCTGGGCAGCTGAGAGACACCAGCTGAGAATTTGGCTTCAAATGGACTTTTAGGTATGAAACCGAGGAGAGACTGCAATGATGGTGACACCGTTGCAAAGCAGCTTGTGTGCTGAAGAGGACCAGCACTAGCTTTCCCTGCTGGTCTTCTGCCGTGTGAGCAGATGCCACTGTTCATTCTGTGCTGACTGTGTTGCTGCGCAGCAGAGAGCAGGCTCTGGACTGATTCCATTCAAATGCTTTTCCTGAATGAATGTGAGCAGTGAAAGCAACGATGGAGGCACCAATGTAAAGGTGATTGTGTCCTGAACAGGTCCAGCACCAGCTTTCAATCCTGGCTCTTCTGCTATGGGAGCAGAGGCCAAACGTTCGTGCTGTACTCACTGTGCTGCTGGGCAGCTGAGAGACACCACCTGAGAATTTGGATTCAAATGGACTTTTAGGTATGAAACCGAGGAGAGACTGCAATGATGGTGACACCGTTGCAAAGCAGCTTGTCTTCTGAAGAGGACCAGGACTAGCTTTCCCTGCTGGTCCTTCTGCCGTGTGAGCAGATGCCACTGTTCATTCTGTGCTGACTGTGTTGCTGCGCAGCAGAGAGCAGCCTCTGGACGGATTCCATTGAAATGCTTTTCCTGAATGAATGTGAGCAGTGAAAGCAACGATGGAGGCACTAATGTAAAGGTGATTGTGTGCTGAACAGGTCCAGCACCAGCTTTCAATCCTGGCTGTTCTGCGGTGGGAGCAGAGGCCAAACGTTCCTGCTGTACTCATTGTGCTGCTGGGCAGCTGAGAGACACCACCTGAGAATTTGGATTCAAATGGACTTTTCGGTATGAAACCGAGGTGAGACTGCAATGATGGTGACCCCTTTGCAAATCTGACTTTGTGCTGAAGACGCCCAGCACTAGCTTTCCCTGCTCGTCCTTCTGCTGTGGGAGCAGATGCCACTGTTCATTCTGTGCTGACTGTGTTGCTGCGCAGCAGAGGGCAGCCTCTGGACTGATTCCATTCAAATGCTTTTCCTGTATGAAAGTGAGCAGTGAAAGCAACGATGGAGGCACTAATGTAAAGGTGATTGTGTGCTGAACAGGTCCAGCACCAGCTTTCAATCCTGGCTCTTCTGCTGTGGGAGCAGAGGCCAAACGTTCGTGCTGTACTCGCTGTGCTGCTGGGCAGCTGAGAGACACACCTGAGAATTTGGATTCAAATGGACTTTTAGGTATGAAACCGAGGAGAGACTGCAATGATGGTGACACCGTTGCAAAGCAGCTTGTGTGCTGAGAGGACCAGCACTAGCTTTCCCTGCTGGTCCTTCTGCCATGTGAGCAGATGCCACTGTTCATTCTGTGCTGACTGTGTTGCTGCGCTGCAGAGAGCAGCCTCTGGACTGATTCCATTCAAATGCTTTTCCTGAATGAATGTGAGTACTGAAACAACGATGGAGGCACCAAAGGTAAAGGTGATTGTGTGCTGAACAGGTCCGGCACCAGCTTTCAATCCTCGCTCTTCTGCTGTGGGAACAGAGGCCAAACGTTCGTGCTGTACTCACTGTGCTGCTGGGCAGCTGAGAATAACCACCTGAGAATTTGGATTCAAATGGACT
This sequence comes from Pezoporus flaviventris, assembly GCF_033815535.1. Taxonomy (NCBI): domain Eukaryota; kingdom Metazoa; phylum Chordata; class Aves; order Psittaciformes; family Psittacidae; genus Pezoporus; species Pezoporus flaviventris. The sequence goes on from NW_026893041.1 coordinate 24,962, forward strand.
TTTAGGTATGAAACCGAGGAGAGACTGCAATGATGGTGACACTGTTGCAAAGCAGCTTGTGTGCTGAAGAGGCCCCAGCACTAGCTTTCCCTGCTGGTCCTTCTGCTGCGTGAGCAGATGCCACTGTTCATTCTGTGCTGACTGTGTTGCTGCCAGCAGAGAGCAGTCTCGGGACTGATTCCATTCAAATGCTTTTCCTGCATGAAAGTGAGCAGTGAAAGCAACGATGGAGGCACCAATGTAAAGGGGATTGTGTGCTGAACAGGTCCAGCACCAGCTTTCAATCCTGGCTCTTCTGCGGTGGGAGCAGAGGCCAAACGTTCCTGCTGTACTCACTGTGCTGCTGGGCAGATGAGAGAGACCACCTGAGAATTTGGATTCAAATGGACTTTTACGTATGAAACCGAGGAGAGACTGCAATGATGGTGACACCGTTGCAAAGCTGCTTGTGTGCTGAAGAGTCCCAGCACTAGCTTTCCCTGCTGGTCCTTCTGCTGTGGGAGCAGATGCCACTGTTCGTGCTGTGCTGACTGTGTTGCTGCCAGCAGAGAGGCAGGCTCTGGACTGATTCCATTCAAATGCTTTTCCTGTATGAAAGTGAGCAGTGAAAGCAACGATGGAGGCACTAATGTAAAGGTGATTGTGTGCTGAACAGGTCCAGCACCAGCTTTCAATCCTGGCTCTTCTGCTGTGGGAGCAGAGGCCAAACGTTCGTGCTGTACTCACTGTGCTGCTGGGCAGCTGAGAGACACCACCTGAGAATTTGGATTCAAATGGACTTTTAGGTATGAAACCGAGGAGAGACTGCAATGATGGTGACACCGTTGCAAAGCAGCTTGTGTGCTGAAGAGTCCCAGCAGTAGCTTTCCCTGCTGGCCTTTCTGCCATGTGAGCAGATGCCACTGTTCATTCTGTGCTGACTGTGTTGCTGCGCAGCAGAGAGCAGCCTCTGGACTGATACCATTCAAATGCTTTTCCTGAATGAATGTGAGCAGTGAAAGCAACGATGGAGGCACCAATGTAAAGGTGATTGTGTGCTGAACAGGTCCAGCACCAGCTTTCAATCCTGGCTCTTCTGCTGTGGGAGCAGATGCCAAACGTTCGTGCTGTACTCACTGTGCTGCTGGGCAGCTGAGAGAGACCACCTGAGAATTTGGATTCAAATGGACTTTTAGGTATGAAACCGAGGAGAGACTGCAATGATGGTGGCACCGTTGCAAAGCTGCTTGTGTGCTGAAGAGGCCCAGCACTAGCTTTCCCTGCTGGTCCTTCTGCTGTGGGAGCAGATGCCACTGTTCATTCTGTACTGATTGTGTTGCTGCGCAGCAGAGAGCAGCCTCTGGACTGATTCCATTCAAATGCTTTTCCTGTAGGAATTTGAGCAGTGAAAGCAACGATGGAGGCACTAATGTAAAGGTGATTGTGTGCTGAACAGGTCCTGACCAGCTTTCAATCCTGCTCTTCTGCTGTGGGAGCAGAGGCCAAACGTTCGTGCTGTACTCACTGGGCTGCTGGGCAGCTGAGAGACACCACCTGAGAATTTGGATTCAAATGGACTTTTAGGTATGAAACCGAGGAGAGACTGCAATGATGGTGGCACTGTTGCAAAGTAGCTTGTGTGCTAAAGAGTCCCAGCACTAGCTTTCCCTGCTGGTCCTTCTGCCGTGTGAGCAGATGCCACTGTTCATTCTGTGCTGACTGTGTTGCTGCGCAGCAGAGAGCAGCCTCTGGACTGATTCCATTCAAATGCTTTTCCTGTATGAATGTTAGCAGTGAAAGCAATGATGGAGGCATGAAAGTAAAGGTGATTGTGTGCTGAACAGGTCCAGCACCAGCTTTCAATCCTGGCTCTTCTGCTGTGGGAGCAGATGCCAAACGTTCGTGCTGTACTCACTGTGCTGCTGGGCAGCTGAGAATAACCACCTGAGAATTTGGATTCAATTGGACTTTTAGGTATGAAACCGAGGAGAGACTGCAATGATGGTGACACCGTTGCAAATCAGCTTGTGTGCTGAAGAGTCCCAGCACAAGCTTTCCCTGCTGGTCCTTCTGCCATGTGAGCAGATGCCACTGTTCATTCTGTGCTGACAGTGTTGCTGCGCAGCAGAGAGCAGGCTCTGGACGGATTCCATTCAAATGCTTTCCTGAATGAATGTGAGCAGTGAAAGCAACGATGGAGGCACCAATGTAAAGGGGATTGTGTGCTGAACAGGTCCAGCACCAGCTTTCAATCCTGGCTCTTCTGCTGTGGGAGCAGAGGCCAAACGTTCGTGCTGAACTCACTGTGCTGCCGGGCAGCTGAGAGACACCACCTGAGAATTTGGATTCAAATGGACATTTAGGTATGAAACTGAGGAGAGACTGCAATGATGGTGACCCCTTTGCAAAGCTGACTGTGTGCTGAAGAGGCCCAGCACTAGCTTTCCCTGCTCATCCTTCTGCTGTGGGAGCAGATGCCACTGTTCATTCTGTACTGATTGTGTTGCTGCGCAGCAGAGAGCAGGCTCTGGACTGATTCCATTCAAATGCTTTTCCTGTATGAAAGTGAGCAGTGAAAGCAACGATGGAGGCACTAATGTAAAGGTGATTGTGTGCTGAACAGGTCCAGCACCAGCTTTCAATCCTGGCTCTTCTGCTGTGGGAGCAGAGGCCAAACATTCGTGCTGTACTCACTGTGCTGCTGGGCAGCTGAGAGACACCACCTGAGAATTTGGATTCAAATGGATATTTAGGTATGAAACCAAGGAGAGACTGCAATGATGGTGACCCCTTTGCAAAGCTGACTGTGTGCTGAAGAGGCCCAGCACTAGCTTTCCCTGCTCGTCCTTCTGCTGTGGGAGCAGATGCCACTGTTCATTCTGTGCTGACTGTGTTGCTGCGCTGCAGAGAGCAGCCTCTGGACTGATTCCATTCAAATGCTTTTCCTGTATGAATGTGAGCAGTGAAAGCAACGATGGAGGCACCAATGTAAAGGTGATTTTGTGCTGAACAGGTCCAGCACCAGCTTTCAATCCTGGCTCTTCTGCTGTGGGAGCAGAGGCCAAACGTTCGTGCTGTACTCACTGTCCTGCTGGGCAGCTGAGAATAACCACCTGATAATTTGGATTCAAATGGACTTTTAGGTATGAAACCGAGGAGAGACTGCAATGATGGTGACACTGTTGCAAAGCAGCTTGTGTGCTGAAGAGGCCCAGCACTAGCTTTCCCTGCTGGTCCTTCTGCTGCGTGAGCAGATGCCACTGTTCATTCTGTGCTGACTGTGTTGCTGACAGCAGAGAGCATCCTCGTGACTGATTCCATTCAAATGCTTTTCCTGCATGAAAGTGAGCAGTGAAACCAAGGATGGAGGCACCAATGTAAAGGGGATTGTGTGCTGAACAGGTCCAGCACCAGCTTTCAATCCTGGCTCTTCTGCGGTGGGAGCAGAGGCCAAACGTTCCTGCTGTACTCACTGTGCTGCTGGGCAGATGAGAGAGACCACCTGAGAATTTGGATTCAAATGGACATTTAGGTATGAAACCGAGGAGAGACTGCAATGATGGTGACACCGTTGCAAAGCTGCTTGTGTGCTGAAGAGTCCCAGCACTAGCTTTCCCTGCTGGTCCTTCTGCTGTGGGAGCAGATGCCACTGTTCGTGCTGTGCTGATTGTGTTGCTGCCAGCAGAGAGCAGGCTCTGGACTGATTCCATTCAAATGCTTTTCCTGTAGGAATTTGAGCAGTGAAAGCAACGATGGAGGCAATAATGTAAAGGTGATTGTGTGCTGAACAGGTCCTCACCAGCTTTCAATCCTGCTCTTCTGCTGTGGGAGCAGAGGCCAAACATTAGTGCTGTACTCACTGTGCTGCTGGGCAGCTGAGAGACACCACCTGAGAATTTCGATTCAAATGGATATTTAGGTATGAAACCAAGGAGAGACTGCAATGATGGTGACCCCTTTGCAAAGCTGACTGTGTGCTGAAGAGGCCCAGCACTAGCTTTCCCTGCTCGTCCTTCTGCTGTGGGAGCAGATGCCACTGTTCATTCTGTGCTGACTGTGTTGCTGCGCTGCAGAGAGCAGCCTCTGGACTGATTCCATTCAAATGCTTTTCCTGTATGAATGTGAGCAGTGAAAGCAACGATGGAGGCACCAATGTAAAGGTGATTTTGTGCTGAACAGGTCCAGCACCAGCTTTCAATCCTGGCTCTTCTGCTGTGGGAGCAGAGGCCAAACGTTCGTGCTGTACTCACTGTGCTGCTGGGCAGCTGAGAATAACCACCTGAGAATTTGGATTCAAATGGACTTTTAGGTATGAAACCGAGGAGAGACTGCAATGATGGTGACACTGTTGCAAAGCAGCTTGTGTGCTGAAGAGGCCCAGCACTAGCTTTCCCTGCTGGTCCTTCTGCTGCGTGAGCAGATGCCACTGTTCATTCTGTGCTGACTGTGTTGCTGACAGCAGAGAGCATCCTCGTGACTGATTCCATTCAAATGCTTTTCCTGCATGAAAGTGAGCAGTGAAACCAAGGATGGAGGCACCAATGTAAAGGGGATTGTGTGCTGAACAGGTCCAGCACCAGCTTTCAATCCTGGCTCTTCTGCTGTGGGAGCAGAGGCCAAACGTTCCTGCTGTACTCACTGTGCTGCTGGGCAGATGAGAGAGACCACCTGAGAATTTGGATTCAAATGGACTTTTACGTATGAAACCGAGGAGAGACTGCAATGATGGTGACACCGTTGCAAAGCTGCTTGTGTGCTGAAGAGTCCCAGCACTAGCTTTCCCTGCTGGTCCTTCTGCTGTGGGAGCAGATGCCACTGTTCATTCTGTACTGATTGTGTTGCTGCGCAGCAGAGAGCAGGCTCTGGACTGATTCCATTCAAATGCTTTTCCTGAATGAATGTGAGCAGTGAAAGCAACGATGGAGGCACTAATGTAAAGGTGATTGTGTGCTGAACAGGTCCAGCACCAGCTTTCAATCCTGGCTCTTCTGCTGTGGGAGCAGAGGCCAAACATTCGTGCTGTACTCACTGTGCTGCTGGGCAGCTGAGAGACACCACCTGAGAGTTTGGATTCAAATGGACTTTTAGGTATGAAACCGAGGAGAGACTGCAATGATGGTGACACCGTTGCAAAGCTGCTTGTGTGCTGAAGAGGCACAGCACTAGCTTTCCCTGCTCGTCCTTCTGCCGTGGGAGCAGATGCCACTGTTCATTCTGTGCTGACTGTGTTGCTGCCAGCAGAGAGCAGGCTCTGGACTGATTCCATTCAGATGCTTTTCCTGAATGAATGTGAGCAGTGAAAGCAACGATGGAGGCACCAATGTAAAGGTGATTGTGTGCTGAACAGGTCCAGCACCAGCTTTCAATCCTGGCTCTTCTGCTGGGGGAGCAGAGGCCAAACGTTCGTGCTGTACTCACTGTGCTGCTGGGCAGCTGAGAGAGACCACCTGAGAATTTGGATTCAAATGGACTTTTAGGTATGAAACCGAGGAGAGACTGCAATGATGGTGACCCCTTTGCAAAGCTGACTGTGTGCTGAAGAGGCCCAGCACTAGCTTTCCCTGCTGGTCCTTCTGCTGTGGGAGCAGATGCCACTGTTCATTCTGTACTGATTGTGTTGCTGTGCAGCAGAGAGCAGCCTCTGGACTGATTCCATTCAAATGCTTTTCCTGTATGAATGTGAGCAGTGAAAGCAACTATGGAGGCACTAATGTAAAGGTGATTGTGTGCTGAACAGGTCCAGCACCAGCTTTCAATCCTGGCTCTTCTGCTGTCGGAGCAGAGGCCTAACGTTCGTGCTGTACTCAATGAGCTGCTGGGCAGCTGAGAGACACCACCTGAGAATTTGGATTAAAATGGACTTTTAGATATGAAACTGAGTAGAGACTGCAATGATGGTGACACCGTTGCAAAGCAGCTTGTGTGCTGAAGAGTCCCAGCACTAGCTTTCCCTGCTGGTCCTTCTGCCGTGTGAGCAGATGCCACTGTTCATTCTGTGCTGACTGTGTTGCTGCGCTGCAGAGAGCAGGCTCTGGACTGATTCCATTCAAATGCTTTTCCTGAATGAATGTGAGCAGTGAAAGCTACGATGGAGGCACCAATGTAAAGGTGACTTTGTGCTGAACAGGTCCAGCACCAGCTTTCAAACCTCGCTCTTCTGCTGTGGGAGCAGAGGCCAAACGTTCGTGCTGTACTCACTGTGCTGCTGGGCAGCTGAGAGACACCACCTGAGAATTTGGATTCAAGTGGATATTTAGGTATGAAACCGAGGAGAGACTGCAATGATGGTGACCGATTTGCAAAGCTGACTGTGTGCTGAAGAGGCCCAGCACTAGCTTTCCCTGCTCGTCCTTCTGCTGTGTGAGCAGATGCCACTGTTCATTCTGTCCTGATTATGTTGCTGCGCAGCAGAGAGCAGGCTCTGGACTGATTCCATTCAAATGCTTTTCCTGTATGAATGTGAGCAGTGAAAGCAGCGATGGAGGCACCAATGTAAAGGTGATTGTGTGCTGAACAGGTCCAGCACCAGCTTTCAATCCTGGCTCTTCTGCTGTGGGAGCAGAGGCCAAACGTTCGTGCTGTACTCACTGTGCTGCTGGGCAGCTGAGAGACACCACCTGAGAATTTGGATTCAAATGGACTTTTAGGTATGAAACCGAGGAGAGACTGCAATGATGGTGACACCGTTGCAAAGCTGCTTGTGTGCTGAAGAGGCACAGCACTAGCTTTCCCTGCTGGTCCTTCTGCCGTGTGAGCAGATGCCACTGTTCATTCTGTACTTATTGTGTTGCTGCGCAGCAGAGAGCAGGCTCTGGACTGATTCCATTCAAATGCTTTTCCTGAATGAATGTGAGCACTGAAAGCAACGATGGAGGCACCAATGTAAAGGGGATTGTGTGCTGAACAGGTCCAGCACCAGCTTTCAATAATGGCTCTTCTGCTGGGGGAGCAGAGGCCAAACGTTCGTGCTGTACTCACTGTGCTGCTGGGCAGCTGAGAGACACCACCTGAGAATTTGGATTCAAATGCACTTTTAGGTATGAAACCGAGGAGAGACTGCAATGATGGTGACCCCGTTGCAAAGCAGCTTGTGTTCTGAAGAGGCCCAGCACTAGCTTTCCCTGCTGGTCCTTCTGCCGTGGGAGCAGATGCCACTGTTCAGTCTGTGCTGTGTTGCTGCGCAGCAGAGAGCAGGCTTTGGACTGATTCCATTCAAATGCTTTTCCTGTATGAAAGTGAGCAGTGAAAGCAACGATGGAGGCACCAGTGTAAAAGGGATTGTGTGCTGAACAGGTCCAGCACCAGCTTTCAATCCTGGCTCTTCTGCTGTGGGAGCAGAGGCCAAACGTTCGTGCTGTACTCACTGTGCTGCTGGGCAGCTGAGAGACACCACCTGAGAATTTGGATTCAAATGGACTTTTAGGTATGAAACCGAGGAGAGACTGCAATGATGGTGACCCCGTTGCAAAGCTGCTTGTGTGATGAAGAAGCAGAGCACTAGCTTTCCCTGCTGGTCCTTCTGCCGTGTGAGCAGATGCCACTGTTCATTCTGTGCTGACTGTGTTGCTGCGCAGCAGAGAGCAGGCTCTGGACTGATTCCATTCAAATGCTTTTCCTGTATGAAAGTGAGCAGTGAAAGCAACGATGGAGGCACCAATGTAAAGGTGATTGTGTGCTGAACAGGTCCAGCACCAGCTTTCAATCCTTGCTCTTCTGCTGTGGGAGCAGATGCCAAACGTTCGTGCTGTACTCACTGTGCTGCTGGGCAGCTGAGAGACACCACCTGAGAATTTGGATTCAAATGGACTTTTAGGTATGAAACCGAGGAGAGACTGCAATGATGGTGACCCCGTTGCAAAGGTGCTTGTGTGCTGAAGAGACACAGCACTAGCTTTCCCTGATGATCCTTCTCCCGTGTGAGCAGATGCCACTGTTCATTCTGTGCTGACTGTGTTGCTGCGCAGCAGAGAGCAGGCTCTGGACTGATTCCATTCCAATGCTTTTCCTGTATGAAAGTGAGCAGTGAAAGCAACGATGGAGGCACCAATGTAAAGGTGATTGTGTGCTGAACAGGTCCAGCACCAGCTTTCAATCCTTGCTCTTCTGCTGTGGGAGCAGATGCCAAACGTTCGTGCTGTACTCACTGTGCTGCTGGGCAGCTGAGACCACCTGAGAATTTGGATTCAAATGGACTTTTAGGTAGGAAACCGAGGAGAGACTGCAATGATGGTGACCCCGTTGCAAAGCTGCTTGTGTACTGGAGAAGCAGAGCACTAGCTTTCCCTGCTGGTCCATCTGCCGAGGGAGCAGATGCCACTGTTCATTCTGTGCTGTGTTGCTGCGCAGCAGAGAGCAGGCTTTGGACTGATTCCATTCAAATGCTTTTCCTGTATGAAAGTGAGCAGTGAAAGCAACGATGGAGGCACCAGTGTAAAGGGGATTGTGTGCTGAACAGGTCCAGCACCAGCTTTCAATCCTGGCTCTTCTGCTGTGGGAGCAGAGGCCAAACGTTCGTGCTGTACTCACTGTGCTGCTGGGCAGCTGATACCTCCTGAGAATTTGGATTCAAATGGATGTTTTGGTATGAAACCGAGGAGAGACTGCAATGATGGTGACCCCGTTGCAAAGCTGCTTGTGTGCTGAAGAGACACAGCACTAGCTTTCCCTGATGATCCTTCTCCCGTGTGAGCAGATGCCACTGTTCATTCTGTGCTCACTGTGTTGCTGCGCAGCAGAGAGCAGGCTCTGGACTGATTCCATTCAAATGCTTTTCCTGTATGAATGTGAGCAGTGAAAGCAATGATGGAGGCACCAAAGTAAAGGTGATTGTGTGCTGAACAGGTCCAGCACCAGCTTTCAATCCTGGCTCTTCTGCTGTGGGAGCAGAGGCCAAATGTTCGTGCTGTACTAACTGTGCCGCTGGGCAGCTGAGAGACACCACCTGAGAATTTGGATTCAAATGGACTTTTAGGTATGAAACCGAGGAGAGACTGCAATGATGGTGACCCCGTTGCAAAGCTGCTTGTGTGCTGAAGAGACACAGCCCTAGCTTTCCCTGCTGGTACTTCTGCCGTGTGAGCAGATGCCACTGTTCATTCTGTGCTGTGTTGCTGCCAGCAGGGAGCAGGCTCTGGACTGATTCCATTCAAATGCTTTTCCTGTATGAGAGTTAGCAGTGAAAGCAACGATGGAGGCACCAATGTAAAGGTGATTGTGTGCTGAACAGGTCCAGCACCAGCTTTCAATCCTGGCTCTTCTGCTGTGGGAGCAGAGGCCAAACGTTCGTGCTGTACTCACTGTGCAGCTGGGCAGCTGAGACCACCTGAGAATTTGGATTCAAATGGACTTTTAGGTATGAAACCGAGGAGAGACTGCAATGATGGTGACCCCGTTGCAAAGCTGCTTGTGTGCTGAAGAAGCAGAGCACTAGCTTTCCCTGCTGGTCCTTCTGCTCTGGGAGCAGATGCCACTGTTCATTCTGTGCTGACTGTGTTGCTGCGCAGCAGAGTGCAGGCTCTGGACTGATTCCATTCAAATGCTTTTCCTGTATGAAAGTGAGCAGTGAAAGCAACGATGGAGGCACCAATGTAAAGGTGATTGTGTGCTGAACAGGTCCAGCACCAGCTTTCAATCCTTGCTCTTCTGCTGTGGGAGCAGATGCCAAACGTTCGTGCTGTACTCACTGTGCTGATGGGCAACTGAGACCACCTGAGAATTTGGATTCAAATGGACTTTTAGGTATGAAACCGAGGAGAGACTGCAATGATGGTGGCACCGTTGCAAAGCTGCTTGTGTGCTGAAGAGGCCCAGTACTAGCTTTCCCTGCTGGTCCTTCTGCCGTGTGAGCAGATGCCACTGTTCATTCTGTGCTGACTGTGTTGCTGCGCAGCAGAGAGCAGCCTCTGGACTGATTCCATTCAAATGCTTTTCCTGTAGGAATTTGAGCAGTGAAAGCAACGATGGAGGCACTAATGTAAAGGTGATTGTGTGCTGAACAGGTCCTCACCAGCTTTCAATCCTGCTCTTCTGCTGTGGGAGCAGAGGCCAAACGTTCGTGCTGTACTCACTGGGCTGCTGGGCAGCTGAGAGACACCACCTGAGAATTTGGATTCAAATGGACTTTTAGGTATGAAACCGAGGAGAGACTGCAATGATGGTGGCACTGTTGCAAAGTAGCTTGTGTGCTAAAGAGTCCCAGCACTAGATTTCCCTGCTGGTCATACTGCCGTGTGAGCAGATGCCACTGTTCATTCTGTGCTGACTGTGTTGCTGCGCAGCAGAGAGCAGCCTCTGGACTGATTCCATTCAAATGCTTTTCCTGTATGAATGTTAGCAGTGAAAGCAATGATGGAGGCACGAAAGTAAAGGTGATTGTGTGCTGAACAGGTCCAGCACCAGCTTTCAATCCTGGCTCTTCTGCGGTGGGAGCAGATGCCAAACGTTCGTGCTGTACTCACAGTGCTGCTGGGCAGCTGAGAATAACCACCTGAGAATTTGGATTCAATTGGACTTTTAGGTATGAAACCGAGGAGAGACTGCAATGATGGTGACACCGTTGCAAATCAGCTTGTGTGCTGAAGAGTCCCAGCACTAGCTTTCCCTGCTGGTCCTTCTGCCATGTGAGCAGATGCCACTGTTCATTCTGTACTGATTTTGTTGCTGCGCAGCAGAGAGCAGGCTCTGGACTGATTCCATTCAAATGCTTTTCCTGTATGAATGTGAGCAGTGAAAGCAACGATGGAGGCACTAATGTAAAGGTGATTGTGTGCTGAACAGGTCCAGCACCAGCTTTCAATCCTGGCTCTTCTGCTGTGGGAGCAGAGGCCAAACATTCGTGCTGTACTCACTGTGCTGCTGGGCAGCTGAGAGACACCACCTGAGAATTTGGATTCAAATGGACTTTTAGGTATGAAACCGAGGAGAGACTGCAATGATGGTGACACCGTTGCAAAGCTGCTTGTGTGCTGAAGAGGCCCAGCACTAGCTTTCCCTGCTCGTCCTTCTGCCGTGGGAGCAGATGCCACTGTTCATTCTGTGCTGACTGTGTTGCTGCCAGCAGAGAGCAGGCTCTGGACTGATTCCATTCAAATGCTTTTCCTGTATGAGAGTTAGCAGTGAAAGCAACGATGGAGGCACCAATGTAAAGGTGATTGTGTGCTGAACAGGTCCAGCACCAGCTTTCAATCCTGGCTCTTCTGCTGTGGGAGCAGAGGCCAAACGTTCGTGCTGTACTCACTGTGCTGCTGGGCAGCTGAGAGACAACACCTGAGAATTTGGATTCAAATGGACTTTTAGGTATGAAACCGAGGAGAGACTGCAATGATGGTGACACCGTTGCAAAGCTGCTTGTGTGCTGAAGAGGCCCAGCACTAGCTTTCCCTGCTGGTCCTTCTGCTGTGGGAGCAGATGCCACTGTTCGTGCTGTGCTGATTGTGTTGCTGCCAGCAGAGAGCAGGCTCTGGACTGATTCCATTCAAATGCTTTTCCTGTATGAAAGTGAGCAGTGAAAGCAACGATGGAGGCACTAATGTAAAGGTGATTGTGTGCTGAACAGGTCCAGCACCAGCTTTCAATCCTGGCTCTTCTGCTGTGGGAGCAGAGGCCAAACGTTCGTGCTGCACTCACTGTGCTGCTGGGCAGCTGAGAGACACCACCTGAGAATTTGGATTCAAATGGACTTTTAGGTATGAAACCGAGGAGAGACTGCAATGATGGTGACACCGTTGCAAAGCTGACTGTGTGCTGAAGAGGCCCAGCACTAGCTTTCCCTGCTGGTCCTTCTGCTGTGGGAGCAGATGCCACTGTTCATTCTGTACTGATTTTGTTGCTGTGCAGCAGAGAGCAGGCTCTGGACTGATGACATTCAAATGCTTTTCCTGTATGAATGTGAGCAGTGAAAGCAACTATGGAGGCACTAATGTAAAGGTGATTGTGTGCTGAACAGGTCCTCACCAGCTTTCAATCCTGCTCTTCTGCTGTGGGAGCAGAGGCCAAACGTTCGTGCTGTACTCACTGTGCTGCTGGGCAGCTGAGAGACACCACCTGAGAATTTGGATTCAAATGGACTTTTAGGTATGAAACCGAGGAGAGACTGCAATGATGGTGGCACTGTTGCAAAGTAGCTTGTGTGCTAAAGAGTCCCAGCACTAGCTTTTTCTGCTGGTCATACTGCCGTGTGAGCAGATGCCACTGTTCATTCTGTGCTGACTGTGTTGCTGCGCAGCAGAGAGCAGCCTCTGGACTGATTCCATTCAAATGCTTTTCCTGTATGAATGTTAGCAGTGAAAGCAATGATGGAGGCACGAAAGTAAAGGTGATTGTGTGCTGAACAGGTCCAGCACCAGCTTTCAATCCTTGCTCTTCTGCTGTGGGAGCAGATGCCAAACGTTCGTGCTGTACTCACTGTGCTGCTGGGCAGCTGAGAATAACCACCTGAGAATTTGGATTCAATTGGACTTTTAGGTATGAAACCGAGGAGAGCCTGCAATGATGGTGACACCGTTGCAAATCAGCTTGTGTGCTGAAGAGTCCCAGCACTAGCTTTCCCTGCTGGTCCTTCTGCCATGTGAGCAGATGCCACTGTTCATTCTGTGCTGACTGTGTTGCTGCGCAGCAGAGAGCAGGCTCTGGACTGATTCCATTCAAATGCTTTTCCTGAATGAATGTGAGCAGTGAAAGCAACGATGGAGGCACCAATGTAAAGGGGATTGTGTGCTAAACAGGTCCAGCACCAGCTTTCAATCCTGGCTCTTCTGCTGTGGGAGCAGAGGCCAAACATTCGTGCTGTACTCACTGTGCTGCTGGGCAGCTGAGAGACACCACCTGAGAATTTGGATTCAAATGGACTTTTAGGTATGAAACCGAGGAGAGACTGCAATGATGGTGACACCGTTGCAAAGCTGCTTGTGTGCTGAAGAGGCCCAGCACTAGCTTTCCCTGCTGGTCCTTCTGCCGTGGGAGCAGATGCCACTGTTCATTCTGTGCTGACTGTGTTGCTGCGCAGCAGAGAGCAGCCTCTGGACTGATTCCATTCAAATGCTTTTCCTGTAGGAATTTGAGCAGTGAAAGCAACGATGGAGGCACCAATGTAAAGGTGATTGTGTGCTGAACAGGTCCTCACCAGCTTTCAATCCTGCTCTTCTGCTGTGGGAGCAGAGGCCAAACGTTCGTGCTGTACTCACTGTGCTGCTGGGCAGCTGAGAGACACCACCTGAGAATTTGGATTCAAATGGACTTTTAGGTATGAAACCGAGGAGAGACTGCAATGATGGTGGCACTGTTGCAAAGTAGCTTGTGTGCTAAAGAGTCCCAGCACTAGCTTTCCCTGCTGGTCATACTGCCGTGTGAGCAGATGCCACTGTTCATTCTGTGCTGACTGTGTTGCTGCGCAGCAGAGAGCAGCCTCTGGACTGATTCCATTCAAATGCTTTTCCTGTATGAATGTTAGCAGTGAAAGCAATGATGGAGGCACGAAAGTAAAGGTGATTGTGTGCTGAACAGGTCCAGCACCAGCTTTCAATCCTGGCTCTTCTGCTGTGGGAGCAGATGCCAAACGTTCGTGCTGTACTCACTGTGCTGCTGGGCAGCTGAGAGACACCACCTGAGAATTTGGATTCAATTGGACTTTTAGGTATGAAACCGAGGAGAGACTGCAATGATGGTGACACCGTTGCAAATCAGCTTGTGTGCTGAAGAGTCCCAGCACTAGCTTTCCCTGCTGGTCCTTCTGCCATGTGAGCAGATGCCACTGTTCATTCTGTGCTGACTGTGTTGCTGCGCAGCAGAGAGCAGGCTCTGGACTGATTCCATTCGAATGCTTTTCCTGAATGAATGTGAGCAGTGAAAGCAACGATGGAGGCACCAATGTAAAGGGGATTGTGTGCTGAACAGGTCCAGCACCAGCTTTCAATCCTGGCTCTCCTGCTGTGGGAGCAGAGGCCAAACGTTCGTGCTGTACTCACTGTGCTGCCGGGCAGCTGAGAGACACCACCTGAGAATTTGGATTCAAATGGACTTTTAGGTATGAAACCGAGGAGAGACTGCAATGATGGTGACACCGTTGCAAAGCTGCTTGTATGCTGAAGAGGCCCAGCACTAGCTTTCCCTGCTGGTCCTTCTGCTGTGGGAGCAGATGCCACTGTTCATTCTGTACTGATTGTGTTGCTGTGCAGCAGAGAGCAGCCTCTGGACTGATTACATTCAAATGCTTTTCCTGTATGAATGTGAGCAGTGAAAGCAACTATGGAGGCACTAATGTAAAGGTGATTGTGTGCTGAACAGGTCCAGCACCAGCTTTCAATCCTGGCTCTTCTGCTGTGGGAGCAGAAGCCAAACGTTCGTGCTGTACTCACTGTGCTGCTGGGCAGCTGAGAGACACCACCTGAGAATTTGGATTCAAATGGACTTTTAGGTATGAAACCGAGGAGAGACTGCAATGATGGTGACACCGTTGCAAAGCTGCTTGTGTGCTGAAGAGGCCCAGCACTAACTTTCCCTGCTGGTCCTTCTGCCGTGGGAGCAGATGCCACTGTTCGTGCTGTGCTGATTGTGTTGCTGCCAGCAGAGAGCAGGCTCTGGACTGATTCCATTCAAATGCTTTTCCTGTATGAAAGTGAGCAGTGAAAGCAACGATGGAGGCACTAATGTAAAGGTGATTGTGTGCTGAACAGGTCCAGCACCATCTTTCAATCCTGGCTCTTCTGCTGTGGGAACAGAGGCCAAACGTTCGTGCTGCACTCACTGTGCTGCTGGGCAGCTGAGAGACACCACCTGAGAATTTGGATTCAAATGGACTTTTAGGTATGAAACCGAGGAGAGACTGCAATGATGGTGACACCGTTGCAAAGCTGACTGTGTGCTGAAGAGGCCCAGCACTAGCTTTCCCTGCTGGTCCTTCTGCTGTGGGAGCAGATGCCACTGTTCATTCTGTACTGATTGATTTGCTGTGCAGCAGAGAGCAGGCTCTGGACTGATTCCATTCAAATGCTTTTCCTGTATGAATGTGAGCAGTGAAAGCAACGATGGAGGCACCAATGTAAAGGTGATTGTGTGCTGAACAGGTCCAGCACCAGCTTTCAATCCTGGCTCTTCTGCTGTGGGAGCAGAGGCCAAACATTCGTGCTGTACTCACTGTGCTGCTGGGCAGCTGAGAGACATCACCTGAGAATTTGGATTCAAATGGACTTTTAGGTATGAAGCCGAGGAGAGACTGCAATGATGGTGACACCGTTGCAAAGCTGCTTGTGTGCTGAAGAGGCCCAGCACTAGCTTTCCCTGCTGGTCCTTCTGCTGTGGGAGCAGATGCCACTGTTCATTCTGTACTGATTGTGTTGCTGTGCAGCAGAGAGCAGCCTCTGGACTGATTCCATTCAAATGCTTTTCCTGTATGAATGTGAGCAGTGAAAGCAACTATGGAGGCACTAATGTAAAGGTGATTGTGTGCTGAACAGGTCCAGCACCAGCTTTCAATCCTGGCTCTTCTGCTGTGGGAGCAGAGGCCAAACGTTCGTGCTGTACTCACTGTGCTGCTGGGCAGCTGAGAGACACCACCTGAGAATTTGGATTCAAATGGACTTTTAGGTATGAAACCGAGGAGAGACTGCAATGATGGTGACACCGTTGCAAAGCTGCTTGTGTGCTGAAGAGGCCCAGCACTAACTTTCCCTGCTGGTCCTTCTGCTGTGGGAGCAGATGCCACTGTTCGTGCTGTGCTGATTGTGTTGCTGCCAGCAGAGAGCAGGCTCTGGACTGATTCCATTCAAATGCTTTTCCTGTATGAAAGTGAGCAGTGAAAGCAACGATGGAGGCACTAATGTAAAGGTGATTGTGTGCTGAACAGGTCCAGCACCAGCTTTCAATCCTGGCTCTTCTGCTGTGGGAGCAGAGGCCAAACGTTCGTGCTGCACTCACTGTGCTGCTGGGCAGCTGAGAGTCACCACCTGAGAATTTGCATTCAAATGGACTTTTAGGTATGAAACCGAGGAGAGACTGCAATGATGGTGACACCGTTGCAAAGCTGACTGTGTGCTGAAGAGGCCCAGCACTAGCTTTCCCTGCTGGTCCTTCTGCTGTGGGAGCAGATGCCACTGTTCATTCTGTACTGATTGATTTGCTGTGCAGCAGAGAGCAGGCTCTGGACTGATTCCATTCAAATGCTTTTCCTGTATGAATGTGAGCAGTGAAAGCAACGATGGAGGCACCAATGTAAAGGTGATTGTGTGCTGAACAGGTCCAGCACCAGCTTTCAATCCTGGCTCTTCTGCTGTGGGAGCAGAGGCCAAACGTTCGTGCTGTACTCACTGTGCTGCTGGGCAACTGAGAGACACCACCTGAGAATTTGGATTCAAATGGACTTTTAGGTATGAAACCGAGGAGAGACTGCAATGATGGTGACACCGTTGCAAAGCTGCTTGTGTGCTGAAGAGGCCCAGCACTAGCTTTCCCTGCTGGTCCTTCTGCTGTGGGAGCAGATGCCACTGTTCGTGCTGTGCTGATTGTGTTGCTGCCAGCAGAGAGCAGGCTCTGGACTGATTCCATTCAAATGCTTTTCCTGTATGAAAGTGAGCAGTGAAAGCAACGATGGAGGCACTAATGTAAAGGTGATTGTGTGCTGAACAGGTCCAGCACCAGCTTTCAATCCTGGCTCTTCTGCTGTGGGAGCAGAGGCCAAACGTTCGTGCTGCACTCACTGTGCTGCTGGGCAGCTGAGAGACACCACCTGAGAATTTGGATTCAAATGGACTTTTAGGTATGAAACCGAGGAGAGACTGCAATGATGGTGACACCGTTGCAAAGCTGACTGTGTGCTGAAGCGGCCCAGCACTAGCTTTCCCTGCTGGTCCTTCTGCTGTGGGAGCAGATGCCACTGTTCATTCTGTACTGATTGTGTTGCTGCGCAGCAGAGAGCAGCCTCTGGACTGATTACATTCAAATGCTTTTCCTGTATGAATGTGAGCAGTGAAAGCAACTATGGAGGCACTAATGTAAAGGTGATTGTGTGCTGAACAGGTCCAGCACCAGCTTTCAATCCTGGCTCTTCTGCTGTGGGAGCAGAGGCCAAACGTTCGTGCTGTACTCACTGTGCTGCTGGGCAGCTGAGAGACACCACCTGAGAATTTGGATTCAAATGGACTTTTAGGTATGAAACCGAGGAGAGACTGCAATGATGGTGGCACCGTTGCAAAGCTGCTTGTGTGCTGAAGAGGCCCAGCACTAGCTTTCCCTGCTGGTCCTTCTGCCGTGTGAGCAGATGCCACTGTTCATTCTGTGCTGACTGTGTTGCTGCGCAGCAGAGAGCAGCCTCTGGACTGATTCCATTCAAATGCTTTTCCTGTATGAAAGTGAGCAGTGAAAGCAACGATGGAGGCACTAATGTAAAGGTGATTGTGTGCTGAACAGGTCCTCACCAGCTTTCAATCCTGCGCTTCTGCTGTGGGAGCAGAGGCCAAACGTTCGTGCTGTACTCACTGGGCTGCTGGTCAGCTGAGAGACACCACCTGAGAATTTGGATTCAAATGGACTTTTAGGTATGAAACCGAGGAGAGACTGCAATGATGGTGGCACTGTTGCAAAGTAGCTTGTGTGCTAAAGAGTCCCAGCACTAGCTTTCCCTGCTGGTCATACTGCCGTGTGAGCAGATGCCACTGTTCATTCTGTGCTGACTGTGTTGCTGCGCAGCAGAGAGCAGCCTCTGGACTGATTCCATTCAAATGCTTTTCCTGAATGAATGTGAGCAGTGAAAGCTACGATGGAGGCACCAATGTAAAGGTGATTTTGTGCTGAACAGGTCCAGCACCAGCTTTCAAACCTCGCTCTTCTGCTGTGGGAGCAGAGGCCAAACGTTCGTGCTGTACTCACTGTGCTGCTGGGCAGCTGAGAGAGACCACCTGAGAATTTGGATTCAAATGGATATTTAGGTATGAAACCGAGGAGAGACTGCAATGATGGTGACCGCTTTGGAAAGCTGAATGTGTGCTGAAGAGGCCCAGCACTAGCTTTCCCTGCTCGTCTTTCTGCTGTGTGAGCAGATGCCACTGATCATTCTGTCCTGATTATGTTGCTGCGCAGCAGAGAGCAGGCTCTGGACTGATTCCATTCAAATGCTTTTCCTGTATGAATGTGAGCAGTGAAAGCAGCGATGGAGGCACCAATGTAAAGGGGATTGTGTGCTGAACAGGTCCAGCACCAGCTTTCAATCCTGGCTCTTCTGCTGTGGGAGCAGAGGCCAAACGTTCGTGCTGTACTCACTGTGCTGCTGGGCAGCTGAGAATAACCACCTGAGAATTTGGATTCAAATGGACTTTTAGGTATGAAACCGAGGAGAGACTGCAATGATGGTGACACCGTTGCAAAGCTGCTTGTGTGCTGAAGAGGCCCAGCACTAGCTTTCCCTGCTGGTCCTTCTGCCGTGTGAGCAGATGCCACTGTTCATTCTGTGCTGATTGTGTTGCTGCGCAGCAGAGAGCTGGCTCTGGACTGATTCCATTCAAATCTTTTCCTGAATGAATGTGAGCAGTGAAAGCAACGATGGAGGCACCAATGTAAAGGTGATTGTGTGCTGAACAGGTCCAGCACCAGCTTTCAATCCTGGCTATTCTGCGGTGGGAGCAGAGGCCAAACGTTCGTGCTGTACTCACTGTGCTGCTGGGCAGCTGAGAGACCACCTGAGAATTTGGATTCAAATGCACTTTTAGGTATGAAACCGAGGAGAGACTGCAATGATGATGACCCTTTGCAAAGCTGACTGTGTGCTGAAGAGGCCCAGCACTAGATTTCCCTGCTGGTCCTTCTGCCGTATGAGCAGATGCCACTGTTCATTCTGTGCTTATTGTGTTGCTGCGCAGCAGAGAGCAGGCTCTGGACTGATTCCATTCAAATGCTTTTCCTGAATGAATGTGAGCACTGAAAGCAACGATGGAGGCACCAATGTAAAGGGGATTGTGTGCTGAACAGGTCCAGCACCAGCTTTCAATCCTGGCTCTTCTGCTGGGGGAGCAGAGGCCAAACGTTCGTGCTGTACTCACTGTGCTGCTGGGCAGCTGAGAGACACCACCTGAGAATTTGGATTCAAATGGACTTTTAGGTATGAAACCGAGGAGAGACTGCAATGATGGTGACACCGTTGCAAAGCAGCTTGTGTTCTGAAGAGGCCCAGCACTAGCTTTCCCTGCTGGTCCTTCTGCTGTGGGAGCAGATGCCACTGTTCATTCTGTACTGATCGTGTTGCTGCGCAGCAGAGAGCAGGCTCTGGACTGATTCCATTCAAATGCTTTTCCTGTATGAAAGTGAGCAGTGAAAGCAACGATGGAGGCACTAATGTAAAGGTGATTGTGTGCTGAACAGGTCCAGCACCAGCTTTCAATCCTGGCTCTTCTGCTGTGGGAGCAGAGGCCAAACGTTCGTGCTGTACTCACTGTGCTGCTGGGCAGCTGAGAGACACCACCTGAGAATTTGGATTCAAATGGACTTTTAGGTATGAAACCGAGGAGAGACTGCAATGATGGTGACACCGTTGCAAAGCTGCTTGTGTGCTGAAGAGGCCCAGCACTAGCTTTCCCTGCTGGTCCTTCTGCTGTGGGAGCAGATGCCACTGTTAGTGCTGTGCTGATTGTGTTGCTGCCAGCAGAGAGCAGGCTCTGGACTGATTCCATTCAAATGCTTTTCCTGTATGAAAGTGAGCAGTGAAAGCAACGATGGAGGCACTAATGTAAAGGTGATTGTGTGCTGAACAGGTCCAGCACCAGCTTTCAATCCTGGCTCTTCTGCTGTGGGAGCAGAGGCCAAACGTTCGTGCTGCACTCACTGTGCTGCTGGGCAGCTGAGAGACACCACCTGAGAATTTGGATTCAAATGGACTTTTAGGTATGAAACCGAGGAGAGACTGCAATGATGGTGACACCGTTGCAAAGCTGACTGTGTGCTGAAGAGGCCCAGCACTAGCTTTCCCTGCTGGTCCTTCTGCTGTGGGAGCAGATGCCACTGTTCATTCTGTACTGATTGTGTTGCTGCGCAGCAGAGAGCAGCCTCTGGACTGATTCCATTCAAATGCTTTTCCTGTATGAAAGTGAGCAGTGAAAGCAACGATGGAGGCACTAATGTAAAGGTGATTGTGTGCTGAACAGGTCCAGCACCAGCTTTCAATCCTGGCTCTTCTGCTGGGGGAGCAGAGGCCAAACGTTCGTGCTGTACTCACTGTGCTGCTGGGCAGCTGAGAGACACCACCTGAGAATTTGGATTCAAATGGACTTTTAGGTATGAAACCGAGGAGAGACTGCAATGATGGTGACACCGTTGCAAAGTAGCATGTGTGCTGAAGAGTCCCAGCAGTAGCTTTCCCTGCTGGCCCTTCTGCCGTGTGAGCAGATGCCACTGTTCATTCTGTGCTGACTGTGTTGCTGCGCAGCAGAGAGCAGCCTCTGGACTGATTCCATTCAAATGCTTTTCCTGAATGAATGTGAGCAGTGAAAGCAACGATGGAGGCACCAATGTAAAGGGGATTGTGTGCTGAACAGGTCCAGCACCAGCTTTCAATCCTGGCTCTTCTGCTGGGGGAGCAGAGGCCAAACGTTCGTGCTGTACTCACTGTGCTGCTGGGCAGCTGAGAGACACCACCTGAGAATTTGGATTCAAATGGACTTTTAGGTATGAAACCGAGGAGAGACTGCAATGATGGTGACCCCTTTGCAAAGCTGACTGTGTGCTGAAGAGGCCCAGCACTAGCTTTCCCTGCTGGTCCTTCTGCTGTGGGAGCAGATGCCACTGTTCATTCTGTGCTGACTGTATTGCTGCGCAGCAGAGAGCAGCCTCTGGACTGATTCCATTCAAATGCTTTTCCTGTATGAATGTTAGCAGTGAAAGCAACTATGGAGGCACCAAAGTAAAGGTGATTGTGTGCTGAACAGGTCCAGCACCAGCTTTCAATCCTGGCTCTTCTGCTGTGGGAGCAGAGGCCAAACGTTCGTGCTGTACTCACTGTGCTGCTGGGCAGCTGAGAGACACCACCTGAGAATTTGGATTCAAATGGACTTTTAGGTATGAAACCGAGAAGAGACTGCAATGATGGTGGCACCGTTGCAAAGCTGCTTGTGTGCTGAAGAGTCCCAGCACTAGCTTTCCCTGCTGGTCCTTCTGCCGTGTGAGCAGATGCCACTGTTCATTCTGTGCTGACTGTGTTGCTGCGCAGCAGAGAGCAGGCTCGGGACTGATTCCATTCAAATGCTTTTCCTGTATGAATGTTAGCAGTGAAAGCAATGATGGAGGCACCAAAGTAAAGGTGATTGTGTGCTGAACAGGTCCAGCACCAGCTTTCAATCCTGGCTCTTCTGCGGTGGGAGCAGAGGCCAAACGTTCGTGCTGTACTCACTGTGCTGCTGGGCAGCTGAGAGACACCACCTGAGAATTTGGATTCAAATGGACTTTTAGGTATGAAACCGAGGAGAGACTGCAATGATGGTGACATCGTTGCAAAGCAGCTTGTGTGCAGAAGAGTCCCAGCACTAGCTTTCCCTGCTGGTCCTTCTGCCATGTGAGCAGATGCCACTGTTCATTCTGTGCTGACTGTGTTGCTGCGCAGCAGAGAGCACCCTCTGGACTGATTCCATTCAAATGCTTTTCCTGAATGAATGTGAGCAGTGAAAGCAACGATGGAGGCACCAATGTAAAGGTGATTGTGTGCTGAACAGGTCCAGCACCAGCTTTCAATCCTGGCTCTTCTGCTGTGGGAGCAGATGCCAAACGTTCGTGCTGTACACACTGTGCTGCTGGGCAGCTGAGAGACACCACCTGAGAATTTGGATTCAAATGGACTTTTAGGTATGAAACCGAGGAGAGACTGCAATGATGGTGACCCCTTTGCAAAGCTGACTGTGTGCTGAAGAGGCCCAGCACTAGCTTTCCCTGCTCATCCTTCGGCTGTGGGAGCAGATGCCACTGTTCATTCTGTACTGATTGTGTTGCTGCGCAGCAGAGAGCAGCCTCTGGACTGATTCCATTCAAATGCTTTTCCTGTATGAATGTGAGCAGTGAAAGCAACGATGGAGGCACCAATGTAAAGGTGATTGTGTGCTGAACAGGTCCAGCACCAGCTTTCAATCCTGGCTCCTCTGCTGTCGGAGCAGAGGCCTAACGTTCGTGCTGTACTCACTGTGCTGCTGGGCAGCTGAGAGACACCACCTGAGAATTTGGATTCAAATGGACTTTTAGGTATGAAACCGAGGAGAGACTGCAATGATGGTGACACCGTTGCAAAGCAGCTTGTGCGCTGAAGAGTTCCAGCACTAGCTTTCCCTGCTGGGCCTTCTGCCGTGTGAGCAGATGCCACGGTTCTTTCTGTGCTGACTGTGTTGCTGCGCTGCAGAGAGCGGGCTGTGGACTGATTCCATTCAAATGCTTTTCCTGAATGAATGTGAGCAGTGAAAGCAACGATGGAGGCACTAATGTAAAGGTGATTGTGTGCTAAACAGGTCCAGCACCAGCTTTCAATCCTGGCTCTTCTGCTGTGGGAGCAGAGGCCAAACGTTCGTGCTGTACACATTGTGCTGCTGGGCAGCTGAGAGACACCACCTGAGAATTTGGATTCAAATGGACTTTTAGGTATGAAACCGAGGAGAGACTGCAATGATGGTGACACCGTTTGCATAGCTCCTTGTATGCTGAAGAGGCCCAGCACTAGCTTTCCCTGCTGGTCCTTCTGCCGTGGGAGCAGATGCCACTGTTCATTCTGTGCTGACTGTGTGGCTGCGGAGCAGAGAGCAGCCTCTGGACTGATTCTATTCAAATGCTTTTCCTGAATGAATGTGAGCAGTGAAAGCAACGATGGAGGCACCAATGTAAAGGTGATTGTGTGCTGAACAGGTCCAGCACCAGCTTTCAATCCTGGCTCTTCTGCTCTGGGAGCAGAGGCCAAACGTTCGTGCTGTACTCACTGTGCTGCTGGGCAGCTGAGAGAGACCACCTGAGAATTTGGATTCAAATGGACTTTTAGGTATGAAACTGAGGAGAGACTGCAATGATGGTGACACCGTTGCAAAGCTGCTTGTGTTCTGAAGAGGCCCAGCACTAGCTTTCCCTGCTGGTCCTTCTGCTGTGGGAGCAGATGCCACTGTTCACTCTGTGCTGACTGTGTTGCTGCCAGCAGAGAGCAGGCTCTGGACTGATTCCATTCAAATGCTTTTCCTGTATGAAAGTGAGCAGTGAAAGCAACGATGGAGGCACCAATGTAAAGGTGATTGTGTGCTGAACAGGTCCAGCACCAGCTTTCAATCCTTGCTCTTCTGCTGTGGGAGCAGATGCCAAACGTTCGTGCTGTACTCACTGTGCTGCTGGGCAGCTGAGCGACACCACCTGAGAATTCGGATTCAAATGGACTTTTAGGTATGAAACCGAGGAGAGACTGCAATGATGGTGACCCCGTTGCAAAGCTGCCTGTGTGCTGAAGAGACACAGCACTAGCTTTCCCTGATGATCCTTCTCCCGTTTGAGCAGATGCCACTGTTCATTCTGTGCTGACTGTGTTGCTGCGCAGCAGAGAGCAGGCTCTGGACTGATTCCATTCCAATGCTTTTCCTGTATGAAAGTGAGCAGTGAAAGCAACGATGGAGGCACCAATGTAAAGGTGATTGTGTGCTGAACAGGTCCAGCACCAGCTTTCAATCCTTGCTCTTCTGCTGTGGGAGCAGATGCCAAACGTTCGTGCTGTACTCACTGTGCTGCTGGGCAGCTGAGACCACCTGAGAATTTGGATTCAAATGGACTTTTAGGTATGAAACCGAGGAGAGACTGCAATGATGGTGACCCCGTTGCAAAGCTGCTTCTGCACTGGAGAAGCAGAGCACTAGCTTTCCCTGCTGGTCCATCTGCCGAGGGAGCAGATGCCACTGTTCATTCTGTGCTGTGTTGCTGCGCAGCAGAGAGCAGGCTTTGGACTGATTCCATTCAAATGCTTTTCCTGTATGAAAGTGAGCAGTGAAAGCAACGATGGAGGCACCAGTGTAAAGGGGATTGTGTGCTGAACAGGTCCAGCACCAGCTTTCAATCCTTGCTCTTCTGCTGTGGGAGCAGAGGCCAAACGTTCGTGCTGTACTCACTGTGCTGCTGGGCAGCTGATACCACCTGAGAATTTGGATTCAAATGGATGTTTTGGTATGAAACCGAGGAGAGACTGCAATGATGGTGACCCCGTTGCAAAGCTGCTTGTGTGCTGAAGAGACACAGCACTAGCTTTCCCTGATGATCCTTCTCCCGTGTGAGCAGATGCCACTGTTCATTCTGTGCTGACTGTGTTGCTGCGCAGCAGAGAGCAGGCTCTGGACTGATTCCATTCAAATGCTTTTCCTGTATGAATGTGAGCAGTGAAAGCAATGATGGAGGCACCAATGTAAAGGTGATTGTGTGCTGAACAGGTCCAGCACCAGCTTTCAATCCTGGCTCTTCTGCTGTGGGAGCAGAGGCCAAACGTTCGTGCTGTACTAACTGTGCCGCTGGGCAGCTGAGAGACACCACCTGAGAATTTGGATTCAAATGGACTTTTAGGTATGAAACCGAGGAGAGACTGCAATGATGGTGACCCCGTTGCAAAGCTGCTTGTGTGCTGAAGAGACACAGCACTAGCTTTCCCTGCTGGTACTTCTGCCGTGTGAGCAGATGCCACTGTTCATTCTGTGCTGTGTTGCTGCCAGCAGGGAGCAGGCTCTGGACTGATTCCATTCAAATGCTTTTCCTGTATGAGAGTTAGCAGTGAAAGCAACGATGGAGGCACCAATGTAAAGGTGATTGTGTGCTGAACAGGTCCAGCACCAGCTTTCAATCCTTGCTCTTCTGCTGTGGGAGCAGATGCCAAACGTTCGTGCTGTACTCACTGTGCAGCTGGGCAGCTGAGACCACCTGAGAATTTGGATTCAAATGGACTTTTAGGTATGAAACCGAGGAGAGACTGCAATGATGGTGACCCCGTTGCAAAGCTGCTTGTGTGCTGAAGAGACACAGCACTAGCTTTCCCTGATGATGCTTCTGCCGTGTGAGCAGATGCCACTGTTCATTCTGTGCTGACTGTGTTGCTGCGCAGCAGAGAGCAGGCTCTGGACTGATTCCATTCCAATGCTTTTCCTGTATGAAAGTGAGCAGTGAAAGCAACGATGGAGGCACCAATGTAAAGGTGATTGTGTGCTGAACAGGTCCAGCACCAGCTTTCAATCCTTGCTCTTCTGCTGTGAGAGCAGATGCCAAAACTTCGTGCTGTACTCACTGTGCTGATGGGCAGCTGAGACCACCTGAGAATTTGGATTCAAATGGACTTTTAGGTATGAAACCGAGGAGAGACTGCAATGATGGTGACCCCGTTGCAAAGCTGCTTGTGTGCTGAAGAGGCCCAGTACTAGCTTTCCCTGATGATCCTTCTCCCGTGTGAGCAGATGCCACTGTTCATTCTGTGCTGACTGTGTTGCTGCGCTGCGGAGAGCAGGCTCTGGACTGATTCCATTCAAATGCTTTTCCTGTATGAAAGTGAGCAGTGAAAGCAATGATGGAGGCACCAATGTAAAGGGGATTGTGTGCTGAACAGGTCCAGCACCAGCTTTCAATCCTGGCTCTTCTGCTGTGGGAGCAGAGGCCAAACGTTCGTGCTGTACTCACTGTGCTGCTGGGCAGCTGAGATTCACCACCTGAGAATTTGGATTCAAATGGACTTTTAGGTATGAAACCGAGGAGAGACTGCAATGATGGTGACACCGTTGCAAAGCTGCTTGTGTGCTGAAGAGACCCAGCACTAGCTTTCCCTGCTGGTCCTTCTGCCGTATGAGCAGATGCCCCTGTTCATTCTGTGCTGACTGTGTTGCTGCGCAGCAGAGAGCAGGCTCTGGACTGATTCCATTCAAATGCTTTTCCTGTATGAAAGTGAGCAGTGAAAGCAACGATGGAGGCACCAATGTAAAAGGGATTGTGTGCTGAACAGGTCCAGCACCAGCTTTCAATCCTGGCTCTTCTGCTGTGGGAGCAGAGGCCAAACGTTCGTGCTGCACACACTGTGCTGCTGGGCAGCTGAGAGAGACCACCTGAGAATTTGGATTCAAATGGACTTTTAGGTATGAAACCGAGGAGAGACTGCAATGATGGTGACACCGTTGCAAAGCTGCTTGTGTGCTGAAGAGGCTGAGCACTAGCTTTCCCTGCTGGTCCTTCTGCCGTGGGAGTAGATGCCACTGTTCATTCTGTGTTGACTGTGTTGC
Organism: Pezoporus flaviventris; assembly: GCF_033815535.1. Classification (NCBI taxonomy): domain Eukaryota; kingdom Metazoa; phylum Chordata; class Aves; order Psittaciformes; family Psittacidae; genus Pezoporus; species Pezoporus flaviventris. The sequence goes on from NW_026893041.1 coordinate 51,160, forward strand.
TGCGCAGCAGAGAGCAGGCTCTGGACGGATTCCATTCAAATGCTTTTCCTGTATGAAAGTGAGCAGTGAAAGCAACGATGGAGGCACCAATGTAAAGGTGATTGTGTGCTGAACAGGTCCAGCACCAGCTTTCAATTCTGGCTATTCTGCTGTTGGAGCAGAGGCAACGTTCGTGCTGTACTCACTGTGCTGCTGGGCAGCTGAGAGAGACCACCTGAGATTTTGGATTCAAATGGAGTTTTAGGTATGAAACCGAGGAGAGACTGCAATGATGGTGACCCCGCTGTAAAGCTTCTTGTGTGTTGAAGAAGCCCAGCACTAGCTCTCCCTGGTGGTCCTTCTGCCGTGCTAGCAGATTCCACTGTTCATTCTGTGCTGTGTTGCTGCGCAGAAGAGAGCAGGCTCTGGACTGATTCCATTCAAATGCTTTTCCTGTATGAAAGTGAGCAGTGAAAGGAACGATGGAGGCACCAATGTAAAGGGGATTGTGTGCTGAACAGGTCCAGCACCAGCTTTCAATCCTGGCTCTTGTGCTGTGGGAGCAGAGGCTAAACGTTCGTGCTGTACTAACTGTGCTGCTGCCCAGCTGAGAGACACCACCTGAGAATTTGGATTCAAATGGACTTTTAGGTAGGAAACCGAGGAGAGACTGCAATGACGGTGACACCGTTGCAAAGCTGCCTTTGTGCTGAAGAGACACAGCACTAGCTTTCCCTGCTGGTCCTTCTGCCGTGTGAGCAGATGCCACTGTTCATTCTGTGCTGTGTTGCTGCCAGCAGGGAGCAGGCTCTGGACGGATTCTATTCAAATGCTTTTCCTGTATGAGTGTTAGCAGTGGAAGCAACGATGGAGGCACCAATGTAAAGGTGATTGTGTGCTGAACAGGTCCAGCACCAGCTTTCAATCCTGGCTCTTCTGCTGTGGGAGCAGAAGCCAAACGTTCGTGCTGTACTCACTGTGCTGCTGGGCAGCTGAGAGAGACCACCTGAGAATTTGGATTCAAATGGACTTTTAGGTATGAAACCGAGGAGAGACTGCAATGATGGTGACACCGTTGCAAGGCTGACTGTGTGCTGAAGAAGCCCAGCACTAGCTTTCCCTGCTCGTCCTTCTGCCGTGTGAGCAGATGCCACTGTTCATTCTGTGCTGACTGTGTTGCTGCCAGCAGGGAGCAGGCTCTGGACTGATTCTATTCAAATGCTTTTCCTGTATGAGTGTTAGCAGTGAAAGCAACGATGGAGGCACCAATGTAAAGGGGATTGTGTGCTGAACAGGTCCAGCACCAGCTTTCAATCCTGGCTCTTCTGCTATGGGAGCAGAGGGCAAACGTTCGTGCTGTACTCACTGTGCTGCTTGACAGCTGAGATTGACCACCTGAGAATTTGGATTCAAATGGACTTTTAGGTATGACACCGAGGAGAGACTGCAATGATGGTGACACCGTTGCAAAGCTGACTGGTTGCTGAAGATGCCCAGCACATGCTTTCCCTCCGGGCTCTTCGGCTCTGGGAGCAGAGGCCAGACGTTCATGCTCTACTGACTGTGCTGCTGGGCAGCCAAGAGCAACGAGCAGAGAAGTTGGATTCAAATGAACTTCTCGGTATGAAAGTGAGGAGCGACAGCAATGATGGACGCACTGGGTCAAAGCTGACTGTGTGCAGAAGATTCAGAGCACCAGCTTTCCCTCCTGGCTCTTCGATTGTGGGAGCAGACGTCAACCGTTCGTGCTCTACTCACTGTGCTGCTCGGCAGCCGAGAGCAAGCTCCGAAGAGGGTGCATTCAAATGGACCTTTAGGTATGAAAGCGAGGAGTGACAGCAATGATGGTGACACCGTTGCAAAGCTGACTGTGTGCTGAAGATGCCCAGCACATGCTTTCCCTCCTGGCTCTTCAGCTCTGGGAGCAGAGGCCAGACGTTCGTGCACTAATCGCTGAGCTACTGGGCAGCTGAGAAGCACCTTTGGAGAGGTTGCATTCAAATGTACTTTTAGGTATGAAACCGAGGAGTGACAGCAATAATGGTGACAGCATTGCAAAGCTGACTGTGTGCTGAAGATGCGCAGCACAGGCTTTCCCTCCTGGCTCTTTGACTGTTGGAGCAGACGACAACCGTTCGTGCTCTACTCACTGTGCTGCTGGGCAGCCGAGAGCAAGCTCCGAAGAGGGTGCATTCAAATGGAGCTTTAGGTATGAAAGCGAGGAGCGACAGCAATGATGGTGACACCGTTGCAAAGCTGACTGTGTGCTGAAGATGCCCAGCACATGCTTTCCCTCCTGGCTCTTCGGATCTGGGAGCAGAAGCCAGACGTTCGTGCACTAATCGCTCTGCCCCTGGGCAGCCGAGAACAAGCTTCGGAGAGGTTGCACTCAAATGGACTCTTAAGTATTAAACCGAGGAGCGACAGCAATGATGGTGACACCGTTGCAAAGCTGACTGTGTGCTGAAGATGCCCAGCACATGCTTTCCCTCCTGGCTCTTCGGATCTGGGAGCAGAAGCCAGACGTTCGTGCACTAATCGTTCTGCCCCTGGACAGCCGAGAACAAGCTTCGGAGAGGTTGCACTCAAATGGACTTTTAAGTATGAAACCGAGGAGCGACAGCAATGATGGTGACACCGTTGCAAAGCTAACTGTGTGCTGAAGATGCCCAGCACATGCTTTCCCTCCTGGCTCTTCGGCTCTGGGAGCAGAGGCCAGACGTTCGTGCTCTAATTGCTGTGCTACTTGGCAGCTCAGAGCAAGTTCCGTAGAGGTTGCATTCTAGTGGACTTTTAGGTATGAAACCGAGGAGCGACAGCAATGATGGTGACACCGTTGCAAAGCTAACTGTGTGCTGAAGATGCCCAGCACATGCTTTCCCTCCTGGCTCTTCAGCTCTGGGAGCAGAGGCCAGACGTTCATGCTCTACTGACTGTGCCGCTGGACAGCCAAGAGCAATGAGCGGAGAAGGTGGATTCAAATGAACTTCTCGGTATGAAAGTGAAAAGCGTCAGCAATGATGGAGGCACTGTTGCAAAGCTGACTGTGTGCTGAAGATGCCCAACACATGCTTTCCCTCCTGGCTCCTCCACTGTGCTAGCAGACGGCAACCGTTCGTGCTCTACTCACTGTGTGGCTGGGCAGCCGAGAGCAAGCTCCGAAGAGGGTGCATTCAAATGGACCTTTATGTATGAAAGCGAGGGTCGACAGCAATGATGGTGACACCGTTGCAAAGCTGACTGTGTGCTGAAGATGCCCCGCACATGCTTTCCCTCCCGGCTCTTCGGATCTGGGAGCAGAAGCCAGAAGTTCGTGCACTAATCGCTGTGCTACTGGGCAGCTGAGAAGCAGCTTTGGAGAGGGTGCATTCAAATGTACTTTTAGGTATGAAACCGAGGAGTGACAGCAATAATGGTGACAGCATTGCAAAGCAGACTCTGTGCTGAAGATGCCCCGCACATGCTTTCCCTCCTGGCTCTTCGACTGTGGGAGCAGACGGCAACCCTAACCCTAACCCTAACCCTAACCCTAACCCTAACCCTAACCCTAACCCAACCCTAACCCTAACCCTAACCCTAACCCTAACCCTACCCCTACCCCTACAACTAACCCTAACCCTAAACCTAACCCTAACCCTAACCCTAACCCTAACCCTACCACTAACCCTAACCCTAACCCTAAACCAAACCATAACCCTAACCCTAACCCTAACCCCTAACCCTAACCCTAACCCTAAGCTTTCACCAGCTTTCCGTCCTGGCTCTTCGATTGTGGGAGCAGACGGCAACCGTTCGTGCTCTACTCACTGTGCAGCTTGGCAGCCGAGAGCAAGCTCCGAAGAGGGTGCATTCAAATGGACCT
>NW_026893043.1:22500-25000 GCF_033815535.1 Pezoporus flaviventris
TCCTCGCTTTCATACCTAAAAGTCCACTCGAATGCAACCTCTACGGAGCTTGCTCTGAGCTGCCAAGTAGCACAGCGATTAGAGCACGAACGTCTGGCCTCTGCTCCCAGAGCCGAAGAGCCAGGAGGGAAAGCATGTGCTGGGCATCTTCAGCACACAGTCAGCTTTGCAACGGTGTCACCATCATTGCTGTCGCTCCTCGCTTTCATACTTAAAAGTCCATTTGAGTGCAACCTCTCCGAAGCTTGTTCTCGGCTGCCCAGGGGCAGAACGATTAGTGCACGAACGTCTGGCTTCTGCTCCCAGATCCGAAGAGCCAGGAGGGAAAGCATGTGCTGGGCATCTTCAGCACACAGTCAGCTTTGCAACGGTGTCACCATCATTGCTGTCGCTCCTCGCTTTCATACCTAAAGGTCCATTTGAATGCACCCTCTTCGGAGCTTGCTCTCGGCTGCCCAGCTGCACAGTGAGTAGAGCACGAACAGTTGCCGTCTGCTCCCACAATCGAAGAGCCAGGAGGGAAAGCTGGTGAAAGCTTAGGGTTAGGGTTAGGGTTAGGGTTAGGGTTAGGGGTTAGGGTTAGGGGTTAGGGTTAGGGTTAGGGTTAGGGTTAGGGTTAGGGTTAGGGTTAGGGTTATGGTTAGGATTAGGGTTAGGGTTAGGGTTAGGGTTAGGGGTAGGGTTAGGGTTAGGGTTAGGGTTTGGGTTGGGTTAGGGTTAGGGTTAGGGTTAGGGTTAGGGTTGCCGTCTGCTCCCACAGTCGAAGAGCCAGGAGGGAAAGCATGTGCGGGGCATCTTCAGCACACAGTCAGCTTTGCAATGCTGTCACCATTATTGCTGTCACTCCTCGGTTTCATACCTAAAAGTACATTTGAATGCAACCTTTCCAAAGCTGCTTCTCAGCTGCCCAGAAGCTCAGCGATTAGTGCACGAACGTCTGGCCTCTGCTCCCAGCGCCGAAGAGCCAGGAGGGAAAGCATGTGCTGGGCATCTTCAGCACACAGTCAGCTTTGCAACGGTGTCACCATCATTGCTGTCGCTCCTCAGTGTCATACCTAAAGGTCCATTTGAATGCACCCTCTTCGGAGCTTGCTCTCGGCTGCCCAGCAGCACAGTGAGTAGAGCACGAACAGTTGCCGTCTGCTCCCACAATCGAAGAGCCAGGAGGGAAAGCTGGTGCTCTGAATCTTCTGCACACAGTCAGCTTTGCAACAGTGCCTCCATCATTGCTGTCGCTCCTCACTTTCATACCGAGAAGTTCATTTGAATCCAACTTCTCTGCTCGTTGCTCTTGGCTGCCCAGCAGCACAGTCAGTAGAGCACGAACGTCTGGCCTCTGCTCTCAGAGCCGAAGAGCCAGGAGGGAAAGCATGTGCTGGGCATCTTCAGCACACAGTCAGCTTTGCAACGGTGTCACCATCATTGCTGTCGCTCCTCGCTTTCATACCTAAAGGTCCATTTGAATGCACCCTCTTCGGAGCTTGCTCTCGGCTGCCCAGCAGCACAGTGAGTAGAGCACGAACGGTTGCCGTCTGCTCCCACAGTCGAAGAGCCAGGAGGGAAAGCATGTGCTGGGCATCTTCAGCACACAGTTAGCTTTGCAACGGTGTCACCATCATTGCTGTCGCTCCTCGGTTTCATACCTAAAAGTCCACTCGAATGCAACCTCTACGGAGCTTGCTCTGAGCTGCCAAGTAGCACAGCGATTAGAGCACGAACGTCTGGCCTCTGCTCCCAGAGCCGAAGAGCCAGGAGGGAAAGCATGTGCTGGGCATCTTCAGCACACAGTCAGCTTTGCAACGGTGTCACCATCATTGCTGTCGCTCCTCGCTTTCATACCGAAAGGTCCATTTGAAAGCGCCCTCTTCGGAGCTTGCTCTCGGCTGCCCAGCAGCACAGTGAGTAGAGCATGAACGGTTGCCGTCTGCTCCCACAGTCGAAGAGCCAGGAGGGAAAGCATATGCTGGGCATCTTCAGCACACAGTCAGCTTTGCAACGGTGTCACCATCATTGCTGTCGCTCCTCAGTGTCATACCTAAAGGTCCATTTGAATGCGCCCTCTTCAGAGCTTGCTCTCGGCTGCCCAGCAGCACAGTGAGTAGAGCACGAACAGTTGCCGTCTGCTCCCACAATCGAAGAGCCAGGAGGGAAAGCTGGTGCTCTGAATCTTCTGCACACAGTCAGCTTTGCAACAGTGCCTCCATCATTGCTGTCGCTCCTCACTTTCATACCGAGAAGTTCATTTGAATCCAACTTCTCTGCTCGTTGCTCTTGGCTGCCCAGCAGCACAGTCAGTAGAGCACGAACGTCTGGCCTCTGCTCTCAGAGCCGAAGAGCCAGGAGGGAAAGCATGTGCTGGGCATCTTCAGCACACAGTCAGCTTTGCAACGGTGTCACCATCATTGCTGTCGCTCCTCGCTTTCATACCTAAAGGTCCATTTGAATGCACCCTCTTCGGAGCTTGCTCTCGGCTGCCCAGCAGCACAGTGAGTAGAGCACG
>NW_026893043.1:30000-32500 GCF_033815535.1 Pezoporus flaviventris
AGGTCCATTTGAATGCACCCTCTTCGGAGCTTGCTCTCGGCTGCCCAGCAGCACAGTGAGTAGAGCACGAACGGTTGCCGTCTGCTCCCACAGTCGAAGAGCCAGGAGGGAAAGCATGTGCTGGGCATCTTCAGCACACAGTTAGCTTTGCAACGGTGTCACCATCATTGCTGTCGCTCCTCGGTTTCATACCTAAAAGTCCACTCGAATGCAACCTCTACGGAGCTTGCTCTGAGCTGCCAAGTAGCACAGCGATTAGAGCACGAACGTCTGGCCTCTGCTCCCAGAGCCGAAGAGCCAGGAGGGAAAGCATGTGCTGGGCATCTTCAGCACACAGTCAGCTTTGCAACGGTGTCACCATCATTGCTGTCGCTCCTCGCTTTCATACTTAAAAGTCCATTTGAGTGCAACCTCTCCGAAGCTTGTTCTCGGCTGCCCAGGGGGCAGAACGATTAGTGCACGAACGTCTGGCTTCTGCTCCCAGATCCGAAGAGCCAGGAGGGAAAGCATGTGCTGGGCATCTTCAGCACACAGTCAGCTTTGCAACGGTGTCACCATCATTGCTGTCGCTCCTCGCTTTCATACCTAAAGGTCCATTTGAATGCACCCTCTTCGGAGCTTGCTCTCGGCTGCCCAGCTGCACAGTGAGTAGAGCACGAACAGTTGCCGTCTGCTCCCACAATCGAAGAGCCAGGAGGGAAAGCTGGTGAAAGCTTAGGGTTAGGGTTAGGGTTAGGGTTAGGGTTAGGGTTAGGGGTTAGGGTTAGGGTTAGGTGTAGGGTTAGGGTTAGGGTTAGGGTTAGGGTTGGGTTAGGGTTAGGGTTAGGGTTAGGGTTGCCGTCTGCTCCCACAGTCGAAGAGCCAGGAGGGAAAGCATGTGCGGGGCATCTTCAGCACACAGTCAGCTTTGCAATGCTGTCACCATTATTGCTGTCACTCCTCGGTTTCATACCTAAAAGTACATTTGAATGCAACCTCTCCAAAGCTGCTTCTCAGCTGCCCAGAAGCTCAGCGATTAGTGCACGAACGTCTGGCCTCTGCTCCCAGCGCCGAAGAGCCAGGAGGGAAAGCATGTGCTGGGCATCTTCAGCACACAGTCAGCTTTGCAACGGTGTCACCATCATTGCTGTCGCTCCTCAGTGTCATACCTAAAGGTCCATTTGAATGCACCCTCTTCAGAGCTTGCTCTCGGCTGCCCAGCAGCACAGTGAGTAGAGCACGAACAGTTGCCGTCTGCTCCCACAATCGAAGAGCCAGGGGGGAAAGCTGGTGCTCTGAATCTTCTGCACACAGTCAGCTTTGCAACAGTGCCTCCATCATTGCTGTCGCTCCTCACTTTCATACCGAGAAGTTCATTTGAATCCAACTTCTCTGCTCGTTGCTCTTGGCTGCCCAGCAGCACAGTCAGTAGAGCACGAACGTCTGGCCTCTGCTCTCAGAGCCGAAGAGCCAGGAGGGAAAGCATGTGCTGGGCATCTTCAGCACACAGTCAGCTTTGCAACGGTGTCACCATCATTGCTGTCGCTCCTCGCTTTCATACCTAAAGGTCCATTTGAATGCACCCTCTTCGGAGCTTGCTCTCGGCTGCCCAGCAGCACAGTGAGTAGAGCACGAACGGTTGCCGTCTGCTCCCACAGTCGAAGAGGCCAGGAGGGAAAGCATGTGCTGGGCATCTTCAGCACACAGTTAGCTTTGCAACGGTGTCACCATCATTGCTGTCGCTCCTCGGTTTCATACCTAAAAGTCCACTCGAATGCAACCTCTACGGAGCTTGCTCTGAGCTGCCAAGTAGCACAGCGATTAGAGCACGAACGTCTGGCCTCTGCTCCCAGAGCCGAAGAGCCAGGAGGGAAAGCATGTGCTGGGCATCTTCAGCACACAGTCAGCTTTGCAACGGTGTCACCATCATTGCTGTCGCTCCTCGCTTTCATACTTAAAAAGTCCATTTGAGTGCAACCTCTCCGAAGCTTGTTCTCGGCTGCCCAGGGGCAGAACGATTAGTGCACGAACGTCTGGCTTCTGCTCCCAGATCCGAAGAGCCAGGAGGGAAAGCATGTGCTGGGCATCTTCAGCACACAGTCAGCTTTGCAACGGTGTCACCATCATTGCTGTCGCTCCTCGCTTTCATACCTAAAGGTCCATTTGAATGCACCCTCTTCGGAGCTTGCTCTCGGCTGCCCAGCTGCACAGTGAGTAGAGCACGAACAGTTGCCGTCTGCTCCACAATCCGAAGAGCCAGGAGGGAAAGCTGGTGAAAGCTTAGGGTTAGGGTTAGGGTTAGGGTTAGGGTTAGGGTTAGGGGTTAGGGTTAGGGTTAGGGGTAGGGTTAGGGTTAGGGTTAGGGTTAGGGTTGGGTTAGGGGTTAGGGTTAGGGTTAGGGTTGCCGTCTGCTCCCACAGTCGAAGAGCCAGGAGGGAAAGCATGTGCGGGGCATCTTCAGCACACAGTCAGCTTTGCAATGCTGTCACCATTATTGCTGTCACTCCTCGGTTTCATACCT
>NW_026893043.1:37500-40000 GCF_033815535.1 Pezoporus flaviventris
TGGCCTCTGCTCTCAGAGCCGAAGACCCAGGAGGGAAAGCATGTGCTGGGCATCTTCAGCACACAGTCAGCTTTGCAACGGTGTCACCATCATTGCTGTCGCTCCTCGCTTTCATACCTAAAGGTCCATTTGAATGCACCCTCTTCGGAGCTTGCTCTCGGCTGCCCAGCAGCACAGTGAGTAGAGCACGAACGGTTGCCGTCTGCTCCCACAGTCGAAGAGCCAGGAGGGAAAGCATGTGCTGGGCATCTTCAGCACACAGTTAGCTTTGCAACGGTGTCACCATCATTGCTGTCGCTCCTCGCTTTCATACCTAAAAGTCCACTCGAATGCAACCTCTACGGAGCTTGCTCTGAGCTGCCAAGTAGCACAGCGATTAGAGCACGAACGTCTGGCCTCTGCTCCCAGAGCCGAAGAGCCAGGAGGGAAAGCATGTGCTGGGCATCTTCAGCACACAGTCAGCTTTGCAACGGTGTCACCATCATTGCTGTCGCTCCTCGCTTTCATACTTAGAAGTCCATTTGAGTGCAACCTCTCCGAAGCTTGTTCTCGGCTGCCCAGGGGCAGAACGATTAGTGCACGAACGTCTGGCTTCTGCTCCCAGATCCGAAGAGCCAGGAGGGAAAGCATGTGCTGGGCATCTTCAGCACACAGTCAGCTTTGCAACGGTGTCACCATCATTGCTGTCGCTCCTCGCTTTCATACCTAAAGGTCCATTTGAATGCACCCTCTTCGGAGCTTGCTCTCGGCTGCCCAGCTGCACAGTGAGTAGAGCACGAACAGTTGCCGTCTGCTCCCACAATCGAAGAGCCAGGAGGGAAAGCTGGTGAAAGCTTAGGGTTAGGGTTAGGGTTAGGGTTAGGGTTAGGGTTAGGGGTTAGGGTTAGGGGTTAGGGTTAGGGTTAGGGTTAGGGTTAGGGTTAGGGGTTAGGGTTAGGCTTAGGGTTATGGTTACGTTTAGGGTTAGGGTTAGGGTTAGGGGTAGGGTTAGGGTTAGGGTTAGGGTTAGGGGTAGGTTTAGGGTTAGGGTTAGGGTTAGGGGTAGGGTTAGGGTTAGGGTTAGGGTTAGGGTTGGGTTAGGGTTAGGGTTAGGGTTAGGGTTAGGGTTGCCGTCTGCTCCCACAGTCGAAGAGCCCAGGAGGGAAAGCATGTGCGGGGCATCTTCAGCACACAGTCAGCTTTGCAATGCTGTCACCATTATTGCTGTCACTCCTCGGTTTCATACCTAAAAGTACATTTGAATGCAACCTCTCCAAAGCTGCTTCTCAGCTGCCCAGAAGCTCAGCGATTAGTGCACGAACGTCTGGCCTCTGCTCCCAGCGCCGAAGAGCCAGGAGGGAAAGCATGTGCTGGGCATCTTCAGCACACAGTCAGCTTTGCAACGGTGTCACCATCATTGCTGTCGCTCCTCAGTGTCATACCTAAAGGTCCATTTGAATGCACCCTCTTCGGACCTTGCTCTCGGCTGCCCAGCAGCACAGTGAGTAGAGCACGAACAGTTGCCGTCTGCTCCCACAGTCGAAGAGCCAGGAGGGAAAGCTGGTGCTCTGAATCTTCTGCACACAGTCAGCTTTGCAACAGTGCCTCCATCATTGCTGTCGCTCCTCACTTTCATACCGAGAAGTTCATTTGAATCCAACTTCTCTGCTCGTTGCTCTTGGCTGCCCAGCAGCACAGTCAGTAGAGCACGAACGTCTGGCCTCTGCTCTCAGAGCCGAAGAGCCAGGAGGGAAAGCATGTGCTGGGCATCTTCAGCACACAGTCAGCTTGCAACGGTGTCACCATCATTGCTGTTCGCTCCTCGCTTTCATACCGAAAGGTCCATTTGAAAGCGCCCTCTTCGGAGCTTGCTCTCGGCTGCCCAGCAGCACAGTGAGTAGAGCACGAACGGTTGCCGTCTGCTCCCACAGTCGAAGAGCCAGGAGGGAAAGCATGTGCTGGGCATCTTCAGCACACAGTCAGCTTTGCAACGGTGTCACCATCATTGCTGTCGCTCCTCAGTGTCATACCTAAAGGTCCATTTGAATGCACCCTCTTCAGAGCTTGCTCTCGGCTGCCCAGCAGCACAGTGAGTAGAGCACGAACAGTTGCCGTCTGCTCCCACAATCGAAGAGCCAGGAGGGAAAGCTGGTGCTCTGAATATTCTGCACACAGTCAGCTTTGCAACAGTGCCTCCATCATTGCTGTCGCTCCTCACTTTCATACCGAGAAGTTCATTTGAATCCAACTTCTCTGCTCGTTGCTCTTGGCTGCCCAGCAGCACAGTCAGTAGAGCACGAACGTCTGGCCTCTGCTCTCAGAGCCGAAGACCCAGGAGGGAAAGCATGTGCTGGGCATCTTCAGCACACAGTCAGCTTTGCAATGGTGTCACCATCATTGCTGTCGCTCCTCGCTTTCATACCGAAAGGTCCATTTGAAAGCGCCCTCTTCGGAGCTTGCTCTCGGCTGCCCAGCAGCACAGTGAGTAGAGCACGAACGGTTGCCGTCTGCTCCCACAGTC
>NW_026893043.1:110000-115000 GCF_033815535.1 Pezoporus flaviventris
GGGTTAGGGTTAGGGTTAGGGTTGGGTTAGGGTTAGGGTTAGGGTTAGGATTAGGGTTGCCGTCTGCTCCCAAAGTCGAAGAGCCAGGAGGGAAAGCATTTGCGGGGCATCTTCAGCACACAGTCAGCTTTGCAATGCTGTCACCATTATTGCTGTCACTCCTCGGTTTCATACCTAAAAGTACATTTGAATGCAACCTCTCCAAAGCTGCTTCTCAGCTGCCCAGAAGCTCAGCGATTAGTGCACGAACGTCTGGCTTCTGCTCCCAGCGCCGAAGAGCCAGGAGGGAAAGCATGTGCTGGGCATCTGCAGCACACAGTCAGCTTTGCAACGGTGTCACCATCATTGCTGTTGCTCCTCAGTGTCATACCTAAAGGTCCATTTGAATGCACCCTCTTCGGAGCTTGCTCTCGGCTGCCCAGCAGCACAGTGAGTAGAGCACGAACAGTTGCCGTCTGCTCCCACAATCGAAGAGCCAGGAGGGAAAGCTAGTGCTCTGAATCTTCTGCACACAGTCAGCTTTGCAACGGTGTCACCATCATTGCTGTCGCTCCTCGCTTTCATACTTAAAAGTCCATTTGAGTGCAACCTCTCCGAAGCTTGTTCTCGGCTGCCCAGGGGCAGAACGATTACTGCACGAACGTCTGGCTTCTGCTCCCAGCGCCGAAGAGCCAGGAGGGAAAGCATGTGCTGGGCATCTTCAGCACACAGTCAGCTTTGCAACGGTGTCACCATCATTGCTGTCGCTCCTCGCTTTCATACCTAAAGGTCCATTTGAATGCACCCTCTTCGGAGCTTGCTCTCGGCTGCCCAGCTGCACAGTGAGTAGAGCACGAACAGTTGCCGTCTGCTCCCACAATCGAAGAGCCAGGAGGGAAAGCTGGTGAAAGCTTAGGGTTAGGGTTAGGGTTAGGGTTAGGGTTAGGGGTTAGGGTTAGGGGTTAGGGTTAGGGTTAGGGTTAGGGTTAGGGGTTAGGGTTAGGGTTAGGGTTATGGTTAGGTTTAGGATTAGGGTTAGGGTTAGGGGTAGGGTTAGGGTTAGGGTTAGGGTTAGGTGTAGGGTTAGGGTTAGGGTTAGGGGTAGGGTTAGGGTTAGGGTTAGGGTTGGGTTAGGGTTAGGGTTAGGGTTAGGGTTAGGGTTGCCGTCTGCTCCCAAATTCGAAGAGCCAGGAGGGAAAGCATTTGCGGGGCATCTTCAGCACACAGTCAGCTTTGCAATGCTGTCACCATTATTGCTGTCACTCCTCGCTTTCATGCCTAAAAGTCCACTCGAATGCAACCCCTACGGAGCTTGCTCTGAGCTGACAAGTAGCACAGCGATTAGAGCACGAACGTCTGGCCTCTGCTCCCAGAGCCGAAGAGCCAGGAGGGAAAGCATGTGCTGGGCATCTTCAGCACACAGTCAGCTTTGCAACGGTGTCACCATCATTGCTGTCGCTCCTCAGTGTCATACCTAAAGGTCCATTTGAATGCACCCTCTTCGGAGCTTGCTCTCGGCTGCCCAGCAGCACAGTGAGTAGAGCACGAACAGTTGCCGTCTGCTCCCACAATCGAAGAGCCAGGAGGGAAAGCTGGTGCTCTGAATCTTCTGCACACAGTCAGCTTTGCAACAGTGCCTCCATCATTGCTGTCGCTCCTCACTTTCATACCGAGAAGTTCATTTGAATCCAACTTCTCTGCTCGTTGCTCTTGGCTGCCCAGCAGCACAGTCAGTAGAGCACGAACGTCTGGCCTCTGCTCTCAGAGCCGAAGAGCCAGGAGGGAAAGCATGTGCTGGGCATCTTCAGCACACAGTCAGCTTTGCAACGGTGTCACCATCATTGCTGTCGCTCCTCGCTTTCATACCTAAAGGTCCATTTGAATGCACCCTCTTCGGAGCTTGCTCTCGGCTGCCCAGCAGCACAGTGAGTAGAGCACGAACGGTTGCCGTCTGCTCCCACAGTCGAAGAGCCAGGAGGGAAAGCATGTGCTGGGCATCTTCAGCACGCAGTTAGCTTTGCAACGGTGTCACCATCATTGCTGTCGCTCCTCGGTTTCATACCTAAAAGTCCACTCGAATGCAACCTCTACGGAGCTTGCTCTGAGCTGACAAGTAGCACAGCGATTAGAGCACGAACGTCTGGCCTCTGCTCCCAGAGCCGAAGAGCCAGGAAGGAAAGCATGTGCTGGGCATCTTCAGCACACAGTCAGCTTTGCAACGGTGTCACCATCATTGCTGTCGCTCCTCGCTTTCATACCTAAAGGTCCATTTGAATGCACCCTCTTCGGAGCTTGCTCTCGGCTGCCCAGCTGCACAGTGAGTAGAGCACGAACAGTTGCCGTCTGCTCCCACAATCGAAGAGCCAGGAGGGAAAGCTGGTGAAAGCTTAGGGTTAGGGTTAGGGTTAGGGTTAGGGTTAGGGGTTAGGGTTAGGGGTTAGGGTTAGCGTTAGGGTTAGGGTTAGGGGTTAGGGTTAGGGTTAGGGTTATGGTTAGGTTTAGGATTAGGGTTATGGTTAGGGGTAGGGTTAGGGTTAGGGTTAGGGTTAGGTGTAGGGTTAGGGTTAGGGTTAGGGGTAGGGTTAGGGTTAGGGTTAGGGTTAGGGTTGGGTTAGGGTTAGGGTTAGGGTTAGGGTTACGGTTGCCGTCTGCTCCCAGATTCGAAGAGCCAGGAGGGAAAGCATTTGCGGGGCATCTTCAGCACACAGTCAGCTTTGCAATGCTGTCACCATTATTGCTGTCACTCCTCGGTTTCATCCTAAAAGTACATTTGAATGCAACCTCTCCAAAGCTGCTTCTCAGCTGCCCAGAAGCTCAGCGATTAGTGCACGAACGTCTGGCTTCTGCTCCCAGCGCCGAAGAGCCAGGAGGGAAAGCATGTGCTGGGCATCTGCAGCACACAGTCAGCTTTGCAACGGTGTCACCATCATTGCTGTTGCTCCTCAGTGTCATACCTAAAGGTCCATTTGAATGCACCCTCTTCGGAGCTTGCTCTCGGCTGCCCAGCAGCACAGTGAGTAGAGCACGAACAGTTGCCGTCTGCTCCCACAATCGAAGAGCCAGGAGGGAAAGCTAGTGCTCTGAATCTTCTGCACACAGTCAGCTTTGCAACGGTGTCACCATCATTGCTGTCCGCTCCTCGCTTTCATACTTAAAAGTCCATTTGAGTGCAACCTCTCCGAAGCTTGTTCTCGGCTGCCCAGGGGCAGAACGATTAGTGCACGAACGTCTGGCTTCTGCTCCCAGATCCGAAGAGCCAGGAGGGAAAGCATGTGCTGGGCATCTTCAGCACACAGTCAGCTTTGCAACGGTGTCACCATCATTGCTGTCGCTCCTCGCTTTCATACCTAAAGGTCCATTTGAATGCACCCTCTTCGGAGCTTGCTCTCGGCTGCCCAGCTGCACAGTGACTAGAGCACGAACAGTTGCCGTCTGCTCCCACAATCGAAGAGCCAGGAGGGAAAGCTGGTGAAAGCTTAGGGTTAGGGTTAGGGTTAGGGTTAGGGTTAGGGGTTAGGGTTAGGGGTTAGGGTTAGGGTTAGGGTTAGGGTTAGGGGTTAGGGTTAGGGTTAGGGTTATGGTTAGGTTTAGGATTAGGGTTAGGGTTAGGGGTAGGGTTAGGGTTAGGGTTAGGGTTAGGGTTAGGTGTAGGGTTAGGGTTAGGGTTAGGGGTAGGGTTAGGGTTAGGGTTAGGGTTAGGGTTGGGTTAGGGTTAGGGTTAGGGTTAGGGTTACGGTTGCCGTCTGCTCCCAAATTCGAAGAGCCAGGAGGGAAAGCATTTGCGGGGCATCTTCAGCACACAGTCAGCTTTGCAATGCTGTCACCATTATTGCTGTCACTCCTCGGTTTCATACCTAAAAGTACATTTGAATGCAACCTCTCCAAAGCTGCTTCTCAGCTGCCCAGAAGCTCAGCGATTAGTGCACGAACGTCTGGCTTCTGCTCCCAGCGCCGAAGAGCCAGGAGGGAAAGCATGTGCTGGGCCATCTTCAGCACACAGTCAGCTTTGCAACGGTGTCACCATCATTGCTGTCGCTCCTCAGTGTCATACCTAAAGGTCCATTTGAAGCACCCTCTTCGGGAGCTTGCTCTCGGCTGCCCAGCAGCACAGTGAGTAGAGCACGAACAGTTGCCGTCTGCTCCCACAATCGAAGAGCCAGGAGGGAAAGCTAGTGCTTTGAATCTTCTGCACACAGTCAGCTTTGCAACGGTGTCACCATCATTGCTGTCGCTCCTCGCTTTCATACCTAAAGGTCCATTTGAATGCACCCTCTTCGGAGCTTGCTCTCGGCTGCCGAGCAGCACAGTGAGTAGAGCACGAACGGTTGCCGTCTGCTCCCAGATCCGAAGAGCCGGGAGGGAAAGCATGTGCTGGGCATCTTCAGCACACAGTCAGCTTTGCAACGGTGTCACCATCATTGCTGTCGCTCCTCGCTTTCATACCTAAAGGTCCATTTGAATGCACCCTCTTCGGAGCTTGCTCTCGGCTGCCCAGCAGCACAGTGAGTAGAGCACGAACGGTTGCCGTCTGCTCCCACAGTCGAAGAGCCAGGAGGGAAAGCATGTGCTGGGCATCTTCAGCACACAGTTAGCTTTGCAACGGTGTCACCATCATTGCTGTCACTCCTCGGTTTCATACCTAAAAGTCCACTCGAATGCAACCTCTACGGAGCTCGCTCTGAGCTGACAAGTAGCACAGCGATTAGAGCACGAACGTCTGGCCTCTGCTCCCAGAGCCGAAGAGCCAGGAGGGAAAGCATGTGCTGGGCATCTTCAGCACACAGTCAGCTTTGCAACGGTGTCACCATCATTGCTGTCGCTCCTCGCTTTCATACCTGAAGGTCCATTTGAATGCAGCCTCTTCGGAGCTTGCTCTCGGCTGCCCAGCTGCACAGTGAGTAGAGCACGAACAGTTGCCGTCTGCTCCCACAATCGAAGAGCCAGGAGGGAAAGCTGGTGAAAGCTTAGGGTTAGGGTTAGGGTTAGGGTTAGGGGTTAGGGTTAGGGGTTAGGGTTAGCGT
>NW_026893043.1:157500-160000 GCF_033815535.1 Pezoporus flaviventris
ACTTAAAAGTCCATTTGAGTGCAACCTCTCCGAAGCTTGTTCTCGGCTGCCCAGGGGCAGAACGATTAGTGCACGAACGTCTGGCTTCTGCTCCCAGATCCGAAGAGCCAGGAGGGAAAGCATGTGCTGGGCATCTTCAGCACACAGTCAGCTTTGCAACGGTGTCACCATCATTGCTGTCGCTCCTCGCTTTCATACCTAAAGGTCCATTTGAATGCACCCTCTTCGGAGCTTGCTCTCGGCTGCCCAGCTGCACAGTGAGTAGAGCACGAACAGTTGCCGTCTGCTCCCACAATCGAAGAGCCAGGAGGGAAAGCTGGTGAAAGCTTAGGGTTAGGGTTAGGGTTAGGGTTAGGGTTAGGGGTTAGGGTTAGGGTTAGGGTTAGGGTTAGGGGTTAGGGTTAGGGTTAGGGTTATGGTTAGGTTTAGGGTTAGGGTTAGGGTTAGGGGTAGGGTTAGGGTTAGGGTTAGGTTTAGGGTTAGGGTTAGGGTTAGGGGTAGGGTTAGGGTTAGGGTTAGGGTTAGCGTTGGGTTAGGGTTAGGGTTAGGGTTAGGGTTACGGTTGCCGTCTGCTCCCAAAGTCGAAGAGCCAGGAGGGAAAGCATTTGCGGGGCATCTTCAGCACACAGTCAGCTTTGCAATGCTGTCACCATTATTGCTGTCACTCCTCGGTTTCATACCTAAAATTACATTTGAATGCAACCTCTCCAAAGCTGCTTCTCAGCTGCCCTGAAGCTCAGCGATTAGTGCACGAACGTCTGGCTTCTGCTCCCAGCGCCGAAGTGCCAGGAGGGAAAGCATGTGCTGGGCATCTTCAGCACACAGTCAGCTTTGCAACGGTGTCACCATCATTGCTGTCGCTCCTCGCTTTCATACCTAAAGGTCCATTTGAATGCACCCTCTTCGGAGCTTGCTCTCGGCTGCCCAGCAGCACAGTGAGTAGAGCACGAACAGTTGCCGTCTGCTCCCACAATCGAAGAGCCAGGAGGGAAAGCTAGTGCTCTGAATCTTCTGCACACAGTCAGCTTTGCAACGGTGTCACCATCATTGCTGTCGCTCCTCGCTTTCATACATAAAGGTCCATTTGAATGCACCCTCTTCGGAGCTTTCTCTCGGCTGCCGAGCAGCACAGTGAGTAGAGCACGAACGGTTGCCGTCTGCTCCCAGATCCGAAGAGCCGGGAGGGAAAGCATGTTCTGGGCATCTTCAGCACACAGTCAGCTTTGCAACGGTGTCACCATCATTGCTGTCGCTCCTCAGTGTCATACCTAAAGGTCCATTTGAATGCACCCTCTTCGGAGCTTGCTCTCGGCTGCCCAGCAGCACAGTGAGTAGAGCACGAACAGTTGCCGTCTGCTCCCACAATCGAAGAGCCAGGAGGGAAAGCTGGTGCTCTGAATCTTCTGCACACAGTCAGCTTTGCAACAGTGCCTCCATCATTGCTGTCGCTCCTCACTTTCATACCGAGAAGTTCATTTGAATCCAACTTCTCTGCTCGTTGCTCTTGGCTGCCCAGCAGCACAGTCAGTAGAGCACGAACGTCTGGCCTCTGCTCTCAGAGCCGAAGAGCCAGGAGGGAAAGCATGTGCTGGGCATCTTCAGCACACAGTCAGCTTTGCAACGGTGTCACCATCATTGCTGTCGCTCCTCGCTTTCATACCGAAAGGTCCATTTGAATGCACCCTCTACGGAGCTTGCTCTCGGCTGCCCAGCAGCACAGTGAGTAGAGCACGAACGGTTGCCGTCTGCTCCCACAGTCGAAGAGCCAGGAGGGAAAGCATGTGCTGGGCATCTTCAGCACACAGTTAGCTTTGCAACGGTGTCACCATCATTGCTGTCGCTCCTCGGTTTCATACCTAAAAGTCCACTCGAATGCAACCTCTACGGAGCTTGCTCTGAGCTGACAAGTAGCACAGCGATTAGAGCACGAACGTCTGGCCTCTACTCCCAGAGCCGAAGAGCCAGGAGGGAAAGCATGTGCTGGGCATCTTCAGCACACAGTCAGCTTTGCAACGGTGTCACCATCATTGCTGTCGCTCCTCGCTTTCATACTTAAAAGTCCATTTGAGTGCAACCTCTCCGAAGCTTGTTCTCGGCTGCCCAGGGGCAGAACGATTAGTGCACGAACGTCTGGCTTCTGCTCCCAGATCCGAAGAGCCAGGAGGGAAAGCATGTGCTGGGCATCTTCAGCACACAGTCAGCTTTGCAACGGTGTCACCATCATTGCTGTCGCTCCTCGCTTTCATACCTAAAGGTCCATTTGAATGCACCCTCTTCGGAGCTTGCTCTCGGCTGCCCAGCTGCACAGTGAGTAGAGCACGAACAGTTGCCGTCTGCTCCCACAATCGAAGAGCCAGGAGGGAAAGCTGGTGAAAGCTTAGGGTTAGGGTTAGGGTTAGGGTTAGGGTTAGGGTTAGGGGTTAGGGTTAGGGGTTAGGGTTAGGGTTGGGGTTAGGGTTAGGGTTATGGTTAGGGTTAGGGGTTAGGGTTAGGGTTAGGG